>NC_058403.1:128186927-128329202 GCF_002201575.2 Neomonachus schauinslandi
GAGGGGGGAGGGTCAGAGGGAGAAGCAGACTCCCTGCCGAGCAGGGACCCCGATGCGGGACTCGATCCCGGGACTCCAGGATCATGACCTGAGCCGAAGGCAGTCGCCCAACCAACTGAGCCACCCAGGCGCCCGAAACAAAAACCTATTTTGAAAACAAAGAGCTGGGAGAGACAATTGCTCTTTGATGGATTACTTACAGGATTTTTGCTTAACTAAATTGTATCCATTTTTTTTCATTCAGATCAAAGAACCTCTTCTCGAAGAAACCTTCTCTGGGTTCCCTGTCTGGGGTGAGGCGTCCTCCATATCACAGTGCTCTCTGCATACCCTCACCTTAGCATGACTACAGTACATTGAAATGACGTCGTTCTGGGTCAGTCTTCCCAGCTAGAAGACCATGAGCTCAAGGCATATGTCGCCTTGTATTTATCTTTATATTCTCCATCTCTGGCATAAAGCATGCCAAATGGCATATGTGATGCCAAGCTGAGCTGAAAGTCTGCAAAAATGCATTGACTCATTTGCAGAGCTTCAAGCATGTGAATTTTAAGCCAGTACTTCTCAAACTTAGATGTGCATATGAATCATCTGGAGATTTTACACGTAGGTTCTGACCCAAATGACTTGAGGTGGAGCCCAGGAATTCTGCATTTCTAACAAGTTCCCAGGTGATGGTGATGCTGCTGGTTCATGGTCCATAAGCTACATCTTGAGTAATTAGTATTGTGGCCCCCAATCCATGAAACACAGGGTACTTGTAGATCAATTTATGTAATACTAGAAAAAACTTCTTTACTTTATAGAAGTGATAGTAACCGATAAGATAAAAGATGATTTTTGCTGTTTACTAATCTATTTACTAATCTATTCTCAGAATACTCCATCATCCTGGAGTTGTATATACTCTTGTAAAAGACTGTAAACAGGCGTCTTGTGAGCCAGGCCTCCACACAGCTGTTGTTCTCATCAGAGGAACTGAGAACTTCCTTATCAGCAGCAATTGTGGAGAGGACAACTTCTAGCTGTTATAGGAATTTTTCTCAACACACAATCCAAATTCAGTTTGGCAAGTAGAAACTGGGAAGAAGTGAGGAGGCCAACAGGATATTAGCCAGGATCAGCAAGATAGGGCTTATTTACTCATCCCTTCCCTGCCCAAAGAAAAACAGTTACTGAGCGCATACTACCTTAAGTTCCAAATGTGCTACAGGGTGAGCCTCTCTAGGGCTGTCAAGGTGGGTGAGTCCAGTAAGAACAGCACAAATTTTCAACCATGATTATTCAAATTCTCAACCCTACGGCTCACACTCAGATAAAAGATTTAGGAATCAGATTCAAGATGTTAAATGAAGTTGCTCAGAGATATCACAGGATTCTTAGTCATCTGTAATTCTGACCAGCTGTTCTGCAGTGCATTGTCATGTTATCTAAGGCCGCAGGGCTCAGCTATGGGCAGTTCCTACAACTCTAGGAAAGTATGTACTTTTTGCATGTGCCATGGCTCCTTTCTGAGGACATGCCATTTTATTTACAGGTCACTCCATATTCAAATAGACTGGCTATTATGGAATGGTTCAAGATTTTCTTTTAAATGTGCTGATTTTTTCCTTAAAGCTTTTAAGAAAAGGCTTTTTGGCAACTCACCACACCTGCTGTGGCCTCAGCTTCCACTAATTCTGATATCCAATTCAGTCACACATTGCCCGTTGCACAAACATACACACAGGTCTTTCTTCTTCTTTTTTAAATTTAATTTGATTTATTTATTTGACAGAGAGACACAGCGAGAGAGGGAACATAAGCAGGGGGAGTGGGAGAGGGAGAAGGAGGCTTCCTGTGGAGCAGGGAGCCCCATGCGGGGCTCGATCCCAAGACCCTGGGATCATGACCCAGCCAAAGGCAGACGCTTAACGACTGAGCCACCCAGGTGCCCACCCCCCCCCACACAGGTCTTGCGGGCTCTTTTCCCCTTGTCATTTTTCATGCCAGTTCCCTTCCTATTCATCAAACCATATTTATCTTTCACGATGAATGTGTTTATTCATTCATCAAACCTTTACTGGATACCTTTTAAGTGCTAGGCGGCATCCTGGGTGTTGGAGATACAGTGATGGACAAGTAGGGGTGCTCACTTGGGGTGCTTCACAGACAAGTGAATTAGACAAGCTGTTATAACCCTCCCTGATGAGGAGCTAGAGGGAGAGATCCCGCACTAGGAGAATATGCAGTGTGGTGAGGGTTACCACTCAGCTTTGTAAAGTTCATTGAAGGTGTTCCCAAGCAGGTGAGAGCCAGCCCAGAAAGATGAATAGGAGGCACTAAGGGAAAGAGATTCCTTGCAGTGGGATGAGATTAGACTGGAAAGGTGAGCAAAGGTCAGATTTTGCAGGGTCTTTTAAGGCATGGAAGGCATTTGTACTGTTACCTTAAAGGAACTGGAAGGAGAGCATTAATGATTTGTAAGTACAGACTTGGTGTGAATCCCCTTTATTCCTTGAAGTGTTCTCCAACGATTGAAATCCCAAGTGATTTTTTCCTTTGATTTCCAAAGCAATTACTGGCTCTCCTTAGCAGCCTTACTCTGAATTCATGCACAGTATATTTTATCACATCCAAGTATTATATTTTGGGCTGGAATGTCCAAAATACATAACATATTTCTTTAAAAGCTCCTTATATTTAAGTATAATTGTTCCTCCAGTGAAACAATGTCACTTTCTATCACCCCTCTTATGTGCATCAAATTGCGTTGTACAACCTGAAGTGACCACTCAGACACAAAATTCACACGAAAAGTGAATGTACACTCAGTGGTAACATAAACTAATTTTATACATTAATCAAACTTATGTGGCATACTAGTGATGGGCAAGTTTCCCTGGTGCTTGGTGTTCAAGGAGAACCATTGTTCTAGGATGTTACCTAACTCTAGCAACCTTGACTTAATGCAAACTCATCAAGGGCAAGGACAGTTATACATATTTTTATTTATTTTATTTTTTTATAGAAACATGAGTTTAAGATTTTATTTATTTATTTATTTGAGAGACAGAGCGAGAGAGTACAAGCAGGGAGAGCAGCAGAGAGAGAGGGAGAAGGAGAAGCAGACTCCCTGCTGAGCAGTGAGCCCAACGTGGGACTCGATCCCAGGACCCTGGGATCATGACCTGAGCCAAAGGCAGATGGTTAACCAACTGAGCCACCCAGGCGCCCCAGTTACACATATTTTTAAATTCCTCACAATTCTTAACATGAAGTTGGATGTAGCATAAGGATTTACTTGAATTTTATGATTATTTTTATGATCGGGTTACTCTTTTTTAAATTATGAAATATGTCAGGCATCCAAAAATGTATAAAAAATAATATAAAGAACACCATTTTTTTTCTAATTTCCAGAGTAAGAAATAAGACATTATAACGATAATTGGACCCCTGCTTTACCCCTCCCCACTAAAAGATAACCACTTTTGTGAATTTGGTATTATATAGGTGGTGTTATACATGCTTTTACTATAGTTGTGGGCAGTCATAAATAGTAGGTAATATTGCTTCTCAGGTTTTAAAATGTTGTATAAATGATGTCATAATGTATCGTTCTGCAACTTCTTTTGTTTCAATATTATCTTCCTTATTTGTCCACTGTTTATAGATGCAGCTTTAGTGTACAATATACCACATTTAGGACATTTCGGTTGGTTTCAAAACTCTTCACTGAAACACACACGGCTGTGAACGTGTTTTCATTTGGTTCATCTTGTACCTGTGTGAGAGCTTCTACAGGCATATAGATCTAGTAGTGGGACAGCTGGGTTGTAGGATATGTGCATTATCAACCCAACGACGTATTGCTAACCTGCTGTTCAAAGGCAGAACAATCCACACTCCCATAAGCAGAGTGTGAGTTCCTCTGGCTTCACATTTTTGATAATGTTATTTTCATATTTAGGGATCTGATGTATTCCTCATACATACACTTATACACATGTGTACATATCAGGATTCTTAGGGAAAAACAAAATTTTATTAAAGAGTAGAGTTTGCTTTAGATCTTCCCAGAGAGTAATATGTGGGTACTGTAAAATTTTTGACAGCCTAGCTTTAATTGATTGGTATATTTTTAAATTATTCAAACAAAAAGAGTAATGTTAGGGAAAATTATGTGGGATAAGTACAAAATTGCCAGTAGTATTACCCTATTAACATAGTTACTTTTAAAATGCACAAAATCTACTCACTTGGCAATTACTAGTTGCCTTGACCAAATTGAAAGATTTAAAAAATGAATTCACTATTGGCTTATTTTACATTATATATATATATATTTTTTCCCAAATATGTTCAATCCTGTACAGGTGTTTCAATGGGCCTGAGTTAGAACAGGTAAATAAACATGAACAGAATACACTTCCAGGTCAGACTTGCTTTTATTCTAGAACTCGTTTCTTGTTCCATTATAATTCCCAAGAACAGCTCTGGTCATATAGAATATTCATGCTTTTCTATAATTTTTTTTTTCCCAGCAAAAATCAAGTACATACAAAGTAAAGCATGCTAAAATGTAATACAAATGATCACAGCACAAAACAGCCATTCATAAAATTAGCCTCATCTCACATTTTTCTTTCTCACAAATTCCATTCTTTTCTGTGTTCTGGTAAAGAGCAAGCATTGACTGTGGTGGTAGCCGCTTGCCAGGTGGGTTTTACAGGGCACTCAGGGCTGGATGCACCAGGAGAATTGTAACAGAATTGAAGAGATGGACATGAGTTTCTCATTCTATGAAGAGATAGGAGACATTCCTAGGAAATTCTAATTCTAACTGCTCTTTATTCAGCTGCCCAATTTGAGATGTAGATGTGATGAAAATTATGACAAAAATCTTCTTTAAGCAGATATATCATCATATTGCCACCTGAACCATGCAGAGCTGTCAAAGAAAAGATTCAGTTAACTTTTCCTGGTCAGTTATCACAGTTCGCAGAAGAAATGAAATCATTCCTTGTTTCTCAGTTCTGCTTGTTGATGTCTTTACTCAGAAAAGTCTCCCTTTCAGATTTGAAACAGAACAAAATTAGCACGTTATTAGCCAATTGGTTTCATGAAAAGTTCCTGCCCTTCACCACTCCACTTCTAACAGATGATTTATAGTTTCTGGTTAGAACCACATGGAATTACACATTGCCAATGGAGCAATCTTCCTTTTCTGCTATGATCACCTTGAGTCCTCACCACCTGCAAAACATAAAAATATGAATTGTTCTTAATGTCATGGGATTTGTTTATAATGTTCCCTCTAGACCCCTCTTTTGTCACATATGAATTGAACACACATAGTTTTGCCATTTTCAATAGTCAAAATAAAAGGGTGATGTGATGATGTATACAAATGAGCAACATATAAGTAGAACTATAGATATGCTTCTTCCTGGGAAAATGTTGGTACATTCATCATCTGAAATTCCACACTTAGCACATTCAGTGGCTGATACCACTGATTCAGAGCAG
The DNA here is from genome assembly GCF_002201575.2 of Neomonachus schauinslandi. Taxonomy (NCBI): domain Eukaryota; kingdom Metazoa; phylum Chordata; class Mammalia; order Carnivora; family Phocidae; genus Neomonachus; species Neomonachus schauinslandi. The sequence continues at coordinate 128,192,439 of NC_058403.1, forward strand.
GAAGGAATGTGCAGAGCTAGGACTCTGCCCAGAATCCTTCTAATCTTCTTTTTTAGCATTTCCAGGACAACATTCCTTCTCCTCCTATCCCTCTTCCCCTCTCCTCCCTAACCACCCTTGTGTGAGTTTTTGCTTCAGCATCGGCACCTACTATTCTTAGGAGGGCTGCTATCCAGCCACTGGAGTGGCTTTAATCACATATAGCACGAGTGCCTAGGAATTCACAGCCACTGGCTGGTCGATGATCTACTAAGAGAGTGAGAAAGCCCAACTTCTTTGTCTCAGGTCAGGATGACTCTGCAGCATAACTCAACATGCCGTTATATCTGCATGTAGCAAGCTGAAGCTGTACTTGATGGTACTTTGCCTGAGATGACACCCTTGTCTGTCTTCCATTCCTTCCTTGTCTTGCTTCCTCCATTCCCTTTCAGTTTCTCCTGTGAGTGAGTGCCATCTCAATAAATCACATGCACACAAATCCTCACCCCAGGTTCAGCTTCAGGGAACCTGACCCAAAAGCAGGATATGAGAGATGATCCCACATACTTGTCTTCAGACTTATGTCAAAACAATCATGTACTCTTGCCTTGCGTATTTTAAAGTTAACATCTAATTATTTTTTCATTATGAGTTTAAGTATTTGAAAAGGATGTAATTTGTGACATATTATAAAAACTCACATTTAGAAATAAAACTGTCACATTTTTCTTTTAATTTACCCAATAGAATATATATAGCACAGTGATTTGATAGCACCATTTGCCATTTAAAATATTATGTAAACATGCTCATGGTTCAAAGTCAGATATTTTGTAGTGTTCATTTTTCTCTAAACATGTATTTCCATTCCACTTCCCACACAGAATTTCATTTAACTGTAATATATTTAAATGCTTTAAAATCTTTTATTGTTTGCCTAATCATAATCCTCTGCAAAAAATATATTTAAGCACATGCTTTTTATTTCCTATGACTATAAGCTTCTATGTGTTAACATTTTTTTCTGATGGATTACCATTACAATTTATCAAAACAGCATATATATTTAAATTTTGGTAATTCTACCAAAACAAAAGTCAAAAATTTTATTGGAAATGCATTTCTTATTGAGATGGATAGTTTTTGCCTATTGCTTTTACTTACTACTACAATTTACTGTTAGAGTGAGGCATAGTTTAATATTAATTCTATTAATATTTATTGTTATAGATTTAAGTACTGATAAATATTGTTTACATAGACAAATGGATTTTGAAGGAGTTTTATTATAGCAATACCAAACAAATCTTTGAATTCTGAGTTACATGCCAAAAACTACCCAGTAATCTTTCAAAAGGTTTTTTTTACAAAAGAATCTGTTACCCAGTCACTGGATAACATTTTCTCACTTCTGGGAAACGTACCCAAAAACACTTCACTAAACTTACCAAATGGCAATTAATAATACCAGTTATTCTTTCACTTACAGGTATGGTGTTTAACCTGAGAAACTAAAATATGGCTGGAAAATCTTAATATTGATAAATAAAGCACACTTCACATGTATGTTATTACTATATTTTTTGATAAAATAATAATTCAAATCAAAACCACATTGAGATACCACCTTACACCAGTTAGAATGGCAAAAATGGACAGGGAAAGAAACAACAAATGTTGGAGAGGTTGTGGAGAAAGGGGGAACCCTCTTACACTGTTGGTGGGAATGGAAGTTGGTACAGCCACTTTGGAAAACAGTGTGGAGGTTCCTCAAAAATTTAAAAATAGAGCTACCCTATGACCCAGCAATTGCACTACTGGTATTTACCCCAAAGACACAGATGTAGTGAAAAGAAGGGCCATATGCACCCCAATGTTCAGAGCAGCAATGTCTGCAATAGCCAAACTGTGGAAAGAGTCGAGATGCCCTTCAACAGATGAATGGATAAAGAAGATGTGGTCCATATATACAATGGAATACTACTCAGCCATCAGAAAGGATGAATACCCAACTTTTACATCAACATGGATGGGACTGGAGGAGATTATGCTAAGTGAAATCAGTCAAGCAGAGAAAGTCAATTACCATATGGTTTCACTTATTTGTGGAACATAAGGAATAGCATGGAGGACATTAGGAGAAGGAAGGGAAAAATGAGAGGGGGGGGGAATTGGAGGGAGAGATGAACCATGAGAGACTATGGACTCTGAGAAACAAACAGGGTTTTAGAGGGGAGGGGGGAGGGGGGATTGGTTAGCCTGGTGATGGGTATTAAGGAGGGCACGTACTGCATGGAGCGCTGGGTGTTATACGAAAACAATGGATCGTGGATCACCACATCAAAAACTAATGATGTATTGTATGGTGACCAACATAACATAATAAAATTTAAAAAAATAATAATATTTCTTATGATCTGTTTTATATATTTTTTCTTCAGAATTTTGCTGCTCCAACTTAGCTCATTGTCTGAATGGGACATATCCCCCAATATAGCCTAATTAGCAGAACTAGTCCTTACAGTAAAACCAATCAACACCTCTTTCAGTTGGGAGATTTGGTCTTCCAATCGAAATAAGTATGTTACTGAGGTCTCTGTGATGACATCTTACTTATGATTCCATTCCAAGATAGGTAAATGATTAAGGGTTTTGCTATGATTTTTTTGGCCTGATGAAACAACGCTTGCTGTCCATCGATACTTCACTTATAGGCTCTTTGCTTTGTTCTCACGGATTTCGCGCTTAGAAGAGATGTATCTTTTGCCAAGATCAGGGAATGGAACAGGCCAGATTACTAAATGAGACTTATCATCACTCCTACCATCCTCACTCTATAATATACCTGAATTCAAAACATCCAAACATGAGTTCAAATACATTTCTAGCAACACTTTTCTTCCTTAACAGAAACATGTACAGGATGGGAAAGACCTGAAGGCTTAAAGGAGGCCTGCAGATCCAGTATTTGTTTGACAACATGCTCCCCACCCCCTATCCTGTGCCTCCCTAGGAGGGTTTACATTTGGGAAAAGCACATAATCAGATTCAGAATGGCTGAGAAAGGGATGCCTAGCTGGCTCAGTTGGAAGAACATGCAACTCTTGATCTCAGGGTTGTGAGTTCGAGCCCCACGTTGGGTGTAGAGATTACTTAAAAATAAAATCTTAAAAAAAAAAGGATGGCTGAGAAATATGCCTTTTTTTTTTTTTTTTGCATGAGGTGGGGGAGCATTTGTAAAAGGGGATACAGGAAAGGAGACCCTCCATAATTCCTCAGATAGAGACATTCTCAGGTAGACAGAGTCCTTTAGACAGACTAATTTTTAGAAATCCTTGCCCTGGGAAGTCTGTGGGTCTCTCAGTATGAAAAACACTAGCCTTCCCAAGCTCCTCATTACACAAATAAGAAAGTTGAAGACTAAGGCAATCAGGTGACTATTTGAGATCACAAAGTTAGTTGGTGACAGAACCAAAATTAGCATTCAGATCTCCTCATTCCCAATCTGGCATTCTTTCCACCATGGCCATCAACTCTAATGTCATTTGTCATCATCACTGGCATCACCGTCATCATCATCATAATTTTAAATAATAGCTAACATGTATTAAGCTTTCACTCTATGTAAAGTGCTGTTTAAAGCACTTCACATCTGTTTAGTGACCACATCACCCTACAATGTAGGCTCTATTATTATGTCCATTTTACAGATAGGGAAACGGAAGCTTGGAAAGACAAAGTAATGTGCCTACGATCACATGACCAGTAACTGCAGAAATAGGAGTCAAATCCATGTCCCCATCCAGTGATCCCTGGATTCACTCTTTCAACTACTGCTTCCCAAAGTGGTTTCTGTAAAATACTAGTCCAATAAGATGTTCCCTGATACAAGATTCTGTGGTCATAGTGGTTTGACTATAGCCCTTCTCAGAATCACAATGAAGATTAGCCCAATAAAGGCATGAGAAGTCCTGCAAAAATGATACCTACTTATCAGTGTTTTACAGGAAAATTTTCCCCCCAATTACCTATTAATATTTAATGAAAGGACTCCCATTAAAGAAGACTCATTTAGGCTCAATATTTGTAACATTAGGTCAGTGGCTCTCAAACTCTTGCCTGCATCAGAATCATCGGGAGGGCCCCAACCCTAGAGTTTCTGATTCAGCAGGTCTTTGGTAGGATTCAAGGATCTGCATTTCCAATGACTTCCTAGATGTTACTGATGTGATGGTCCAGGGACCACACTTCGAGAAACATGGCACTTGATATTAGAAAAATAAAGACAAAGAAACAAGCCCTAAATTGGCATAATGGGAAAAGGAATACAGTTATACTTTTTAATAATTCACATTAAAATCTTGCAAATGTTCATTATAATGAGCAAAATAATCTGTAAATTAAGTTGATGGATAAAATCAAAACATCAGAAAAATGAACAGGCAAAAAGAAAAGCCCACTCTCTTTGGGAAAACAAAGATAAGCATATAAGGGCTGATCATTCTTCACAATGGATTTTTATTTTTAATTGTCAAATGTATTACCAGACTTAGATCATTCGTGTAGGATAATACTAGCTGATTATGTACCAAGCACAGTGTGTATTTTGACCTTCATATGTATCATCTCCAACCTTTCAACAACCCAGATAACGATTTTTTTTCAGATAAAGATTTTATTATCCTTTTTCCATGGATTAACTTTAAGGTGAATTTGTGTTCTATAAACATAATTGTAGGGTATAAATCTTTGTGACAAAATGGTGTTGGATCAGGTGCTGTGAATATTCTTTGGTAAGACATTTTTAGATGTCTGCAGCTTCCATTTCCTTATCTATAAAAAGATACAGGACAACTCACTGATTTCTAAAGTCATTCCAGTTTCAAATTCTAATCTTCCATGGTTCCAAGAAAGAAGCCAAACTAACATTTCCTAAAGAGACTCAGACTGACTTCAAGGAGCAGAGCTGGCCAAATGTCACCAAATCAAGTTGTTGGCTAGAACTTTCAGAGGGAAATGAGTAAAGAGACTTCTAGATGTAGGATATATAATTAAGTAGAAAAATGGAGAAAACTTCTGGCAGAAAGAAATTTGGAAGAAAAATGACAAAAAAGAAAGGTCTCGGTAATGCTCACTTGATAATCCTTTTGAATTACCAACCTTATCATTTTCAGCAGCCATCTCACCTCAAGATATCTAACAGGACTGATTGAATAGAAATTTATAGCAGTGTTTTTCAAATGTATATGCACTTTGGAATTTCTCTGGGGCTTCAAAAAAAAAAAAATGGATGTCTGTGTCTCACTCCCAGAGAATATGACCTAAGTGATGTGAAATGTGAGCTGGACTGTGAAATCGTCAACAAACACCCAGGTCATTATAATGCAGAGACAAGCTTGGGAAATGCTGATTTATAGGGTTCCTTCCTGTGATTATGTTGTTAATTATATGCCCTGCTGTGGACTGAATTGTGTGCCCCCAAATTCATATGTTGAAGTCCTATCCCGCACATGACTATATTGGATATAGGGCCTTTAAGAAGGTGACTAAGGTTAAATGAGGTCTTAAGGATAGAGACATGATCTGATAAAAGTGGTGACCTTAGAAGGAGAAGGGACACTAGGACCGTCTCCACCATGTGAAAACAGCAAGAAGGTGGTTGTCTGCAAGCCAGAAAGAGAGCCCTCATTAGAAACCACATTGGCTTGTGCCCTGATCTTGGTCTTCCCAGCCTCCAGAATCATGAGAAAATAAATTACTGTGTTTAAGCCCCCCAGTCTATGGCATTTGTTATGGTAGCCTGAGCTGAATAAGATAACCCCTCCTACATCCACCCTCTCTATCTCAGATCTGATTCCTTCTTCCAGTATTGGGAAAGCACACTAAATCAGGACCTGCCAGACCAGGGTCAAGTCCCAGAAAGGCACTAAACCTATTTGAGCTTCAGTTTCTCCATCCAAATATGAGGGGTATTATTTCCTGTCTCCTACACAGGGTTTTGGAGGGAACTCAATGGGATCATTTATATGAAATTACCTTATAGATAATATGGCTCTGTACATGGGTGAGCTGCAGCTGGTACATGCCACTTTGTCTCATTCAACCAGTCTCCCTTTCCAATCCCCTCCTTGATTTCCCTCTTGGATCCCCTCCTCAGTATGTTCTCTCAGCTGTCTGGTCCTTAGTCATTTGGCCTCACCCCAACTCCCTGGTTCTCCCATCACTGCTTTCCTTTAGCACATGTCTGTTGCAACAAATCCTCTTAGTTTTCCTTTATCTAGAATGTCTTTATTTTGCCCTCATTCCAGAGGGCTATGTTCACTGGATATAAAATTCTGTGTTCCGAGTTCTTTGATTTCAGTATGTGAAAGAAAAAGATGTTTCACTGTCTTTCATCCTCCATGCTCTGATGAGAAATCTACCATCATTTGAAGAATTGTTCCCTTCTTTTGTAATATGTAGATTTTCTCTAGCTGCTTCAAGATTTTTCTTTTCTGTTTTCAGCAGTTAATGATATGTCTTGAGTGGGGTTTTAAACTCTGTAAACTTATATCTTCTACTAATTTGGGAATTTTTTGTCCATAATTCCTCAAATATACATTTTCTTCTAACTGAATCTAACTTCCTTTTCTTTCTACTTTCCTTCTAGAACGCCAATGAAACAAATGTTGGCCTTCTGATATTATTTTATAAGTCTTCAAGGTTCTGTTCATCTTCAAAAATCCCTTTCAGATCATATAATTAACATATCTTCAAGTTCACTGACTCTTTCCTCTGTCATCTTCCTTCTGCTTTTGAGGCTGTCCAATGATTTTTTTTTTTTTTAATTTGAGACACTGTATATTTTTTCACTTCTAAAATTTCCTTTCAGTTCCTGTTTCATTATGTCTATGTTTCTTTTTTTTATTATGTTCAATTAGCCAACATATAGTACATCATTAGTTTTTGATGTAGTGTTTGTTTTAAAGATTTTTTAAATTTATTTGACACAGAGCGAGTGAGAGAGCGAGCAAGAGAGAGAGAGTGCAAGCACAAGCAGGGGGAATGGCAGGCAGAGGAGAAGCAGGCTCCCCGCTGAGCAGGGAGCCTGATGCAGGGCTCAATCCCAGGACCCTGGGATCATGACTTGGGCCGAAGGCAGACACTTAACTGACTGAGCCACCCAGGCACCCTGTTTTAGATGTAGTGTTAAATGATTCATTAGTTACATATAACACCCAGTGCCCATCACCACACATTTCTGCTGAGAATGTCTTTCTGTTCATTTCAAGTTGTTCGCCTTTATCTCATGGAGTAGAGTTATCATAGCTGCTTCAATGGCTTTGTCTGTTGGTTGTCTTTTCCTTTGAGAATAGTTCACATCTTCTGGTTCTCTGTATGCTGTCTAATTTTAGATTTTATCCTGAACATTTTGAATATTATATTGTATAGACTCTAAATTCTAGTATGATTCTGTGTAGAATTTTAATTTTTTTTGTCAGCAGACAATTAACCTGGTAGGTTCAGAATGCAAGTGCTGTGTTACCTCCTGTGGGCAGTGGTTCCATCCTCAGTTTAATGTCCAAAGCCTATCCTGGATCTTCCTGTCCTGGATCTTCCCCATCCATGCACAGATTAGTGGAGAGCCCAGGGCATATGCAGCTCCCATAATTAGAACTAAAGGATCCCCTTCTCCAGTTCTCTTCTCTCTGGGGCTACCCCCACATGCTGGGCAACAGGGCCTCTCTTCCTAGTTCGTCTGGCCAGAAAAACAGGGTTTCCCTTTAGTTTTAGCTAGTTAGTCTTCTACTCAGCTCCAAACTGTGCCCACCTTCAGAGCAAAACAGTGGGTGAAATAGTGAGAGGAGGGGTGCCTGGGTGGCTCAGCTGGTTAAGCATCTGCCTTTGGCTCAGGTCATGATCTTGGGGTCCTAGGATCGAGCCCCCATATCAGGCTCCCTGCTCAGTAGGGACCCTGCTTCTCCTTCTCCCTCTGCCTCTCCCCCTGCTTCTGTGCTTTCTTGTGCTCTGTCAAATAAATAAAATCTTTTTAAAAAAAAAAAACCGTGAGAGGAAAGAGAGGGAAAATGGGGATTTCTTCCACCACCTCACTGACAAACAAGGGCCCCTTTTCCTAGTTCTTCTGCCCAGAAATATGAGGTTTCTACTGAGTTTTAGCCTCCTATTCCACTGCCATCACACAGTTCAGGACTGGGGTCTGCCCTCAGCACAAAGCCACAAAAGAAAACAGAAAAGAAAATGAGAAACTTCACTAAAATCTGCTTTTTGTTACCTTTCAGAGATCTCAGGTGGTTGCTTTTTGTATTTTCTCCAGAGTTCTCAGTTGTAATCAGTGGGAGAGAGAGGCAATATCGGCTTAGTCCATCTTGAGGCTAAAGTAGGCTTAGTCCATCTTGATTGGAACCAGATATTTCATTGTATTTATATTTGATTTTCCTTTTCTTACACTTCTCTCCCCTTTCTATATTTTTCTATATTTCCTCTAACCTCATCTCTCCTATTTTCCATCATTTTGCTGATCTTGTTCAATATCTATATACTAGCTATACCTACAATTATACCCATATCTAATACATAGAGTATAGATGTATATATGAAGTGTTGATGTATATTACATACTTACATAGCATTGTACATATATACTGCATACATACATGGTATTTCATTATATAATCTTGCCAAAATTTATTTATCATACCTGCTGTTGGGCATTTTTTTTCCACTTTGGGGCCACTACAAAAGTGCTGTTATGAATATTTTAGTACATAACTTTTGATGAATATATATTTTTCTGTTGAGAATATACATTAAAGTTGCTAGTCATAGTATATGTATACTTTCAGCTTTAGTAGACACCCAAGAATATTTATTTTAAAATAATTTCCCATACAGTTTTGATACACAGCAAAAATTATGAATAGCTACTCTAGAGCCTTCTATAGCTTCCTGTTCTCCATCTTCCATTTTCCCTTTAGTTGTAGGTCCAGAACCATCTCCTCACATTGCCTAAGAAGCTGCCCTCAGCCTCCAAAGAAGTCTCAAAACCACAGCAGCCTTGTCCATTCCAGGCACCAGCTAGAAGCACACATCTCAGAGCAGGAAAGCCTAGGTTACTAAGGGAGAATGCAGACCCTCAAACACTGGAGACTTGTTGCATAGCTCCTCCCCCCCTGCATTCTGCACAGGGATGCAGGGCTCTGCTTGCTTACTCAGGACCTGTGTGGTCCTTGTTCTCATCCCTCTCCTGCCTCCATTCCCTGACCCCACACCAGATATCTATACCTACTTTCAGTTCTGGTTTTGTCAACACCATTGACTCCCTTTTTTGCCTTTCTACAGTTATATCTTGTTTGCCTCCTCATTTTGGGAACCCCTTGCAGCCCTAGATGATAGGCACTTCTATCCTGTCATTTCTACCTGTCCCAGTGAGTTATCCTTGCTCATCCTTGCTCATCTTCCACCAGGGGAAAATCCAAACAAAAGTACTTCAGGGTCTTCAATTCTATTGTATCCAAGGTTACCTTTTTTATCTTGTTTACCATCTGCTAGAGCTGGCATTTCTTCTGAATGTGCCTCTTCTTTATCGTTCATCAGTTCTCCAGTTGAAAAGAGCATGTATAACTTTTGGATCAAATCAGTAGTAGTCTCAGAACCATTACTAGGATTGTTCCCTAATACAAAGAAATGCTGCTCCTGGGAATCAAATTCATCAAACAGCTCACTGTTTCCTGTCTCTATTTTATACACCTCAGGAATAAAGCTAAGGTGACAGAGAAAAGAGATGAAAAATACATTAGCCAAGCCCCTTGCAGAATTAAATGTAAATACAGGCAGATATAGAACAGCAATAAATTTTATGCATGTGATTGGAATAGTCCAAATAGTTTGTGGATGAAATCTGACTCAGGGGCAATTTTTTAATATTCCAAAGGGAAATTAGAATGTTGTATCAGTGGTTTAGGACTCCAAAGCGATCTTATTTTCACCACTGAATTTTTATTGAGTACTTAGGGTTGTACTTTGCAAAATCAAACATAAAAGAATCCTTCTTACCAGTCTTCATACGGGTTCTGTTTTTTAAATGGCAAATGTTTTGGTTGCTTTTGCCATTTTTTATCTTTTGGCTTTTCTTCTGCTCTAAAATTGTGGTACCTAACATTTGATGTTATAAGTTTTCTGTTTTGGCAGTACCCAATATTAGAGTGGTGTTATATAAGGTATTACAAAGAGCCTTTTTTTTTTTTCATAAAAGCTACAGAAATGGGAACATGGTTCTTTCTAATATGGGTCATATTCTATCTGCTATTAACTCCAGATCTGTGAGTCATCACAAACCAGGAGTATTTTACACACACAAATACACACACACACACACACACACACACACCTCTACATCCCAACCAAACTTGCATCCTGAACACTAAAGCACCATTCATTTCAAATTATTTTTATAAGGACTGTTTCCAACTGTAGTATTACCCAAACTGTGAATTTGCCAACTCACAATACATTGTTTCCTGAGCCAACGTTCTCTGGATTGGGAGAGGTGATGTTAACACACTTGGGTCTCAGATCTGCAGGGGGATATTTGTTGATGGCACCTGGAGAAAGAGTGGGCTGGTTAATCTAAATGTTACCCTTCTATATTCTATTGCCCAAAGTCAGTTCATCTTTTCCTGTGGTTGGAGGTGTCTTCAAGAGGAAATTAATTTTATAAGGTACTCGGCAAAGTAGGCACCCTCTGATATTTGCAATACCTCATTGGCAAAGTCAATGAGATACAGCAGTGATTGAGTCAAAAATTCTCAAGCTCTGTATTTCACAGGCTTGTGATACAATTCAAGGACATCCTTCAATCCCTTCTAACATCTATTTCTATTCCTCTAAAAGGAAGATCTTTTCAGAAGACACATTGAGCTATTGTAATTGTCTGCCCTATTTATCTTAGGGTTGGAAGAAGGCATCATTTTTTTTTGCAAGTGACAAGCCTACTACGATACATATAAATCTTGATTTCCAAAATTCCTGAGGGTTACATGAGCCCTGGGGCTTTGTGAGTGGCAGCAAATCTGCATCTCTGTTATTTCTTGGTAAACTCTCAGGAGCTGCAAATAACTATTCAATGTGGCCTCTGCCTCACTCCTAATCCCAGCACAGGCCAGAATTTGCTTGATGTCACAAGCTCTCAGGTATACTACTATACCCATGTCTAAAATTGCAACTCATGGACAGAGGCTGGGGCAGTCACTCTCAAAGCCCCACTATAAAAAGACACCCTTAAGACCCTGCTTGGCTATCCCTGAGCCAGTTGTCTGGGACAAATGGTCTAGAAGAGATTCATGCCCATGGCTCAAAAGAATTAAAGTCATAACCAAAGGTAATTTACAATGAAAGATAAAACAGAAGTCCTGGAGTAGATGGAGGGTGATGGTAGTGGGGTATTACTGATTACAGCAGTGTACTTCGTTAAGGGTATAGGAATTGAAATATGGTTTAAAGAACAGGAGCACAGCTCTGGGTTCAGAATGCATGGGGCTGAGTCTAGAATTTGCCAACTCTCAAACTAAGCTTTTGAGCAATTTATTTAATGTCTCTGAACCTTAGTTTTCTCACTTGTAAAATGGAGATACTAGTACTTTCCTTTGAGGGCTGTACTGAGGATTAAATGATATAATCCATTTAAAGAAGTTGGTACATAGTACCAAGTACATAGTAAACAGATTAGGGTTAAAAAACACTTTCTACCTACATGGGGGTTTTCTGGCAAAGACCTTGACAGTGCAGCAGTAAAGTTCAAGGTCAATAAGACCTGATATTTTTCTCTGGTTTTCTCACTGCCTCCTACTCACACCTTAGACTATACCACTCACCACTGAAGTAAGGATTTATTACTAAGCCAATTGGTGGATTGTACACAGAGACATTAAATCTACTGCAAAAGCAATAGAAGAGAAAACGTTTAATGACTTACGTCTGATTAAATGAACAAATGGCTTGACAAACTTGGTGATATAGTTCAAATCTGGCTTGTGGGTTCTGCCAAGCTGGACTAAGTGATGATCCAGTGGGTGGCTGGCTAATTCTTCTAATTCCTTGTCATTGTGTATAGGACCAAAGGAAAACACAAATATGGAGTAGCCCTGACACTTGGCTCTCAGTGCTACATTTCTTAAGACTTCCTTGTCTAAGGGGTTGGTTTCGCCAGCAGATATAACAAAGATAACTTTGTTTTTCCTCAGGTTGGGGGTTCCTACAAACACATTGTCAACTGTCCACTGCAGAGCATGGCCAATAAAAACATCTCCACTGAGCTGCTGGAAAGAGTCTTGGAGATGATGTTTCATTTGGAATATACTGCTATAAGTAACCAAATCAAATTCCAGGTAGACAGGGCATTCTTCACTGTTGGGCATATAGCCTGGAGGAGAATAGCTCAGGACTGCCACTCTGTCTCCTAACATGGAGGTCAGTGGGTCTGGGGCAATGTGAAAGTAATCAAGCACTGAGATTAGAAAAGCTTTCACTTCCTTAAACTCATCATTTCCTATTCTTCGGGAAGCATCTATGAGGAAAGCCACATCCATGTAATATTCTTGAAGAGAGGTATCTCCAGGTTCATTAGTAAGACCTGGTTCTTCTTTTCTGTCATGGTTTTCATGTCCTGCAATAGAACAGCTCAAGTCACTCTTTTTAGTAGAAGGCTGAACTTGGCTAAAAGAAGGCTAAAATTACTTAAAACTCCTAGCCAAGGATGACCAATACACATCTTGGGATTTTGCCATGCTTTATTCCCGTAACCATGGCAGACAACATAAATCAATTACAGTACTTGTTCCCAGATGCATTCTCCAAATATGTCTCTACACACTGCATGGGAAACCACTGGCATTCAACAGGTGCTATCATGTGAAAAGAAACATATTTCCTAGCCTATTTCAGATCCTTGTCAAAGGACTGATTGATCCTCTAGCTATTTTCATATGTAAGATGAGAAACATATAACTATTTTTAGTGCACTCCACATGATTACAAAATTTGAAGTACACATTTGCATGAGATCTAATTATTATGCAGCGGCTCTAAGAGAAAAGTATATATGTCAAAGTCATATTTGTTGATGTCACAAACACATATACCTTTATACACATGTTCAAAATATGTACCATAGTGTGATGTCATGAGAGCAAGTATAAATGCTGACTTTAGAATCCAAACTCTGTGTAAGACCTTAAATACTCTAAGATGTTGGTACTTAAGGTGCCAGTCTGCAAACTGTTTATTGGCCCAGGACAAAATAAGGAGCTTGCACCATGTTGTAAGTCATCACCATTACTAAGCACACTGTTTAGTTTGGCTTTTTTTTTTTTTTTTTTGGTAGCAAGACTTTCTCAATGAAGGAAACAGTGCCCTGATTTACATTCTGACGCTAATGCCTTATCTTGCTGTAGATCAGACGTTAAGTAGCACTGCTCTAAGCCTAAGGGATCATAAAACCATGTCCACAATCATGTGGATGGTGACTGGTCAGTGAAGCCACAACAGGAAATGCCAGCTCAGAAAGACAGGAAGTAGGTGGCCAATGTTCTTTTTTCTATGAAAGAAGTGTGTCTATAAACCTAATCAAGCAAGAAGTAGATTTTTAACTGGCAAAAATTTATTGATCCCCATTTGTGCTCAACCCCATTATTAATGCTGTATATTTATTACTTTATTTACTCCTCACAATAATTCCCACAAATGAATTAATTAACCTGTATTAATGCCATAAAACCTTAATAATAAAATAGAATGCAAAAAAAAAAAAAACCCCACCATAGATAATGTTATTAACAGGGCAAATGCTCCATTACATGTTTGTAGCTCAAATAACTCTGAATTTCTAGGGTAAACTCCACATTATTTTTTTTTATCTATTGTTGACTTTTTTTGACAAATAAAAGTTATGTAGGGCGCCTGGGTGGCTCAGTTGGTTAAGCGACTGCCTTCGGCTCAGGTCATGATCCTGGAGTCCCGGGATCGAGTCCCGCATCGGGCTCCCTGCTCAGCAGGGAGTCTGCTTCTCCCTCTGACCCTCCCCCCTCTCCTGCTCTCTCTCTCTCTCATTCTCTCTCTCAAATAAATAAATAAAATCTTTAAAAAAAAATAAAAGTTATGTAAAAACTGTAAGGTGTACAATGTGGTGTTTTGATATCACTACACCTTGTGTAATGATTATGACAATCAAGGTAATATTATTGGATTTGATTTACTTAAAATTTTGTTTAGAATTTTTACAGCTATGTTTATAAGGAATATTGGAGTACAGTTTCATTTTCATGTAAAGTCTTTGTCTGGTTTTGCTATCATGGTAATCTGGCCTTAGAGAATGAGCTGGAAAGAATTCCTTCCTCTTTAGTTTTCTGTAAGACTTTGTGTAGAATTGATATTATTTCTTCCTTAGGTGTTTTGTTGAATTTACCAGTGAAGTCATTTTGGTTTGGAGTTTTCTGTATGGGAAATTTTGAACTACAAATTCAATTTCTTTAATAGGTTTTGGGCTATTTAGATTACTTCTTGAATGAGCTCTGGTAATTTGTGAATTGCAAGAAATTTGTCTATTTCACCCAAGCTAATTTATAGGCAAAAAATCATTTATCATATTCTCTGATCACCCTTTTAATATCTGTTTCCTCTCTCATTCCTGATATTAGTAGTGTCTTCTTTTTTTCTTGGTGACTTTGACTAGTTTATTGATTTTATTGATATTCTCAAAGAAACAGCTTTTGGTTTTACTGATTTTCTCTTTTCCATTTCATTGAGTTCCACTTTAATTTTATTACTTCCTTTCTTCTGCTGCTTACCTAGGGTTCTCCTTTTTCTGATTTCTTAAGGTGAAAGTTGAAGTCATTGATTTGAAAACTTTCTTCTTTACCAACATAGGTATTTAATGCTATAGATGACCTAGGTACTGCATTAGTGGAATCTCACAAATTCTGGCATATTGTGATTTTATTTTCATTCATTTCAAAATAGTTTCTAATTTCCCTTTTGATTTCTTCTTTGACCATGGATTTTTTAGAAGCATCTTATTTAGTTTCCAAATACTTAGGGATTTTTTGAAGATCTTTCTGCTATTGATTTTTAATTTAATTCTGTTTTGGTCAGAGAATACAGTTAGTGTGGCTTCAATCTCTTAAAATTTTGAGAATTGCTTTATGGCCCACAATATGGTCTACCTTGGTAAGTGTTTCGTGTGTACTGAAAAGAATATGTATTCTGTTGTTGTGTGGAGTATTCTATAAATATCCATTAGGTGAGGTTAGTTGCTAGTGTGGCTCAAGACTACTGTCTTCCTGCTGATTTTCTACCAAGTATTGAGACAGGGTATTAGAACTCTGATGCTCTTTTCATTTTTTAAAAAAATCTTTTTTCTCCCTGAGTTTTATTTTGGATAATTCCATTACTACATCTTCAAGTTCACTGATTTTTTCTTTTACCAAATCTAATTTGCTATTAATCCCATCCAGTATATTGTTCATCCTAGACATTGCAACCTTTATCTCTACAAATTCTATTTGAATCTTTTTTTTTGTATCTTCCATGTCTCTACTTAACTTTTTCACATATGAGATACTGTTATAATAACTGTTTTAATATCTTTGTTAATTCTAACATCTGTGTCAGTTCTGGTTTATTTTGGAGTGATTATGCTCTTGATTATGGTCATGTTTTCATGCTTCTTTTTGTTCCAAATATTGTGAAATTTTCCTTTTTGGATGTGGAATACTTGTGTATTCCTACAAATATTCATGTTACATGAAAACTATTTGTTCCTTTTAGGTAATGCTATTATGATTGGCTAGTCTAGAGTAGTGCTTAATTTAAGGCTAATTATTCCCCACTACTGAGACAAGACCTCCCTGAGTTTTCTTTCCAATACTCTATGAATTATGAGTTTTTCCAGGCTTTCTGGCAAGAAAAGGCGCTGTTCCTGGCCCTCTATGAGCAACTGGCACTATTCTGTAATCTTTTCTGATGGTTCTTCCCCCAGGCTCAGGGCATTTCATCACATGGATGTGCCCTCACCACTTTGCTGAATAATTGAGGGGACCCTTTGCATATCTCTGGTGTTCTCTCTCTATGCAGCTCTCTCTTCTCTGGCATTTTGTCCTGGGAACTCTTACCACCTTGGTCTCCCTGGATTCTCATCTCTGTCTCCTCATCTCAAGGAGTGCATTGGGCTTCACCCCAGTTCCTTCTTCCTGCCCCATGGCAGTAAGCTGGAGCAATCATAGGGTTTACTTCATTTGTTTTTGTCTCTCAGGGATCAGTCTTTCATTTCCTGATGTCCATTGTCTTGAAAATTATTGTTTCATGTATGTTGGTGTGTAGAGATATAAATATTTATCTAATAGGTGAGATCTGGTGATTTTGTTTGATATGTTCCTATGTTCTCTTCCTTCTCACAAAAGGACTAAGAACTCATCATTTATATACCAGATTCTTCCTTAATCAATACATTTGTAGTAATTGAACAAGATTTTGCATTTCACAGGCAGGTATAAAATTTGTGGGCTTCCCATTCCCCACTAGAAACCTAGTTTTAAATTCTTGGAATTGTTTATCAAGATAAAATCCCTTGATTAAACTATTAAATATGAAATTGGAAGTGCAGACAAAAGCATTTATGTCATATTCTTCCTTGCTGTGACAGCTATGTAACATACTTTAGCCCTAAAACATCACCATCAAAAACACTTCTAGAGTTCTTGGCTATAATGTATTAGGCTGTGAAGGTCAGTCAAATGGACATTTCTGTCATGTGGAAGTTTACAGTCCTGGAGATGACTAACCACTACCTGCTCTGTCATTAGGATCTTTGTTTTCCAACTACAGCATTTTGGCTTCTTTAAGAAGACCAATCAACACATTTGGTTAAAACATGAGGAAAAGTATTTCATAAATGTTCTGATAGAAGAGGAGGATTGACTTATGTTAGTGAAATATTTTTTCATGCATGCCCATATCAAAAAGATTACTGCTTTCCCCCTGATTTTCTCTTTATAACTGAGCAAAATCTCCATCCTTTTCCAAAGTACCCTGCAGAATTATTTTCTAAGGAGCATATTTTCGCCCACAAAATCTGTAAAAATAGGCTCTCTTCCTACTTACAGGATTAGCATGAGAACCAAGAAGCTAAATGTAGATTCTTATGGTTCAAAACTCTAAAATTAGTCAAACATGAAGCATGATTATTCTACTTTGAGTTGAAATTCATCTTACTTAGGGAGAGTCGGCCTTCAAAAATATTTTCTCTCAAGAAAACCTGGCAGGAGTGTGGATACCCAATATCCATAGCTCACAGCAATGCTGTATATTTTCTGGAAATGTCAGGGAGCCAAATTCCCATCTTCAAGTCTATGGAAGAATTTCCTCAGAATGGCGGAGGAGGAAAGGCTGGTTCATTTTATTGTGGAGGAGGCTTGGAAGGAATGAGGGATCCAGCTAGATTTCCAGGGAAGCGGCCTCAGAGATTAGCCCAACTTTGGCCAAAATTTAAGCCACAACACATGGGTGCTCCAGTAACTTTATGGAGAAGTGGGGGTGGAAAGGGAACTTAGACAGAAGGGAGAATCTATAAGACCTGAGCCATTTGGACTGGGATTACGTATGCTGTAGAGTAACTATGCTGCCTTACATCGCATTTGTGGGAAACCTCAAGATATGCATGAGTTATCCAGTGATCTGCTTTGGAATTTGTCCAGGGGCCAAAATTAGCCATGTGTTCTTCATAGGCAAGACACATGTACAACTGGGGCTACCTTACATATCTATTTCTATCCACATTAACTGTAGATTAAATTAACCTTGTTTTATTAAGACTTCCCATGAGGTTGGCAATGTTTTCTTTCCTGCTTTTCCACTGTCTGAGTATTTGATTGAGCATTCAGTTCACTTAGGTCTTATGCTCAGCTCTGTTCATGTCTTCTCTCATTTAACCTTCTGTAGCGCACTATGAGGGTGGAATTACCATCATTCCCCTTTTACAGATGAGCAAGCAGAAGCTTGGAGAGAGAAAATTACTTGGCCAAGAAATGACAGCTTCTAAGTGGTAGAGGAAGAATTTGAGCCCCACTCATGTAACTCCTTCAGAAGAACTGGTCCTCAGATATGAGGGTAGAGCACACATTAAGGGACATATTAACCACTTCACCAAAGGCCCTGGGACCTGGTGTGAAAAATGAGGTTCTTGGTCAATTGCTATTCCTTCTGAGTGAAGCCACTAGAGGAAGTTTTCTTCCAAAAGTAGGCAACTATATGAATTAAATAAAATTTGCAATTTTTTCTTCTCTAGGCCTTGTAGAGCAGCAGTTATGAGCAGAACATTTGGAGTTTGTTTGAGTCCTGTCTCTGCCATTTGTTACCTCTGCGACCCATCCCTCCATACTTAAGTTTCATTATGTAAAAAACAGTAATAATAAACTAATAAAACCTAATAAAGTTTTTTAGAGAATTAAATAAAGTTTGCACAGTGCCTAACATATCCTAAGTACTCCACAAATATAATTTTTAGAGGGAGATAAACAAATAGAAAAGTCCCAGACATCTGAAAATCCTGCCCATGTTACTATATTTCACAAATGAGAATTTCCATAAGAAAAAAATGCAGTCAACTGGTATTAGTGGAAGACGACTTGCACACGCACATATGCGCACGTGCTCTCAGAAATGAGAAAGCTCATTCTCCTGTGTTTGTGAATGTTTAACTACAGAGGAGTTGGCAATAATTTATGTACCTCTCCATTTAACGATGCCATCCCAGGCCTGTCCTCCCTCCTGTCTGCTGAGGTCATTGGCCAGGCTCTAAGCTGGGGCAGCAAGGGAGGGGGGGCACAAGAATTTTATGCAAAAGGAAATACAGACACATTTAAAATTCCCTTCTTTTGGGCGCCTGGGTGGCTCAGTTGGTTAAGCGACTGCCTTCGGCTCAGGTCATGATCCTGGAGTCCCGGGATTGAGTCCCGCATCGGGCTCCCTGCTCGGCAGGGAGTCTGCTTCTCCCTCTGACCCTCCCCCCCCTCATGTGCTCTCTCTCTCTCTCAAATAAATAAATAAGATCTTTAAAAAAAATAAAAAATAAAATAAATAAAATAAAATTCCCTTCTTTTATTGTATGAGGTCCTCTTTCCCCCATTTGCCTAAACAAGTAGAAGAGATGGTCTTAAAATAGATTTCATCCTCTTCCCCCAAAGATTTAGAATAAATATTTTTCTTGACCTAGACTTTTCTAGGTGGCACTTAGTCTGAAAGGCTCTCTCTTGCAGTCTACTTCACACTCTGAAACAAGTCTGAAGAAGGTACCAGCACACTGAGAAAAAGTGACACATGCCTTAGGAATTATTTAGACCCAAGCTACCCAGATCTAGCATTTTGGTCTTTATGGTGTTATTCTGTGCTCTGGCTTTTGGATGAATTTATAAGCAGTTTATAAAGCCAGTTTATTCTGGCATTATAGCCTCTGGATGAGTTTATAAGCAGGAATTTTTTTAAATGAAATTAAATTTTTGAAATAAAATTGCACTACTGAAATTATTTAAAAATAATTCTCCCAAATGATGATGTGATTGAACTTATTCTCAAATTTGGCAATTGGATTTATTTCATCTGTAAATGCAGACAATGCCATCATCAGGCAACATGGCATACATAGTTAAAAGTTAGTGGGCATGGGTTTAAGTCCTGGCTCTACCACTTAAAGCTAAGAGCTTGAAGCTCGTAACCTTTGCATCAGTGTCTTCATCTGTAAAATACAAAATGTAGGGGTGCCTGGGTGGCTCAGTCAGTTGAGCGTCTGACTCTAGATTTTAGCTCAGGTCATGATTGCAGGGTCGTGAGATCGAGCCCAGTGTCAGGCTCTCTACTTGGCAAGGAGTCTGCTTAAGATGCTTTCTCTCCCCCTCCATTTGCCCCTCCCCCTGCTCACCGGTGCACACTCTAAATAAATAAAATCTTTAAAAAAATACAAAATGTAATAAAATAATAATAATAATGATGATGATGATAGACTTTTTGGTAAAGATTAAATGAAATCATGTGTATAAAGCGCTTAGCATTGTGCCTGGCACAGAGTTGTGCTAAGTAAGCAGTAGATTCTGTGGTTATGATTATTCCTCACACATTGTTCAATCATCAAGTGAGACAGTGCATATGGTGCTTTGAGAATTGCACTGCAGGGAATAAATATTGGCCACCAAAGCATTCCATCTGCACATTTAATTAAACTGAATACTTTCTGACTTGTGTTATGCATTTTTTTGTACACAGAGAATATACTCTGTCAGACCAAAAGCTCCTTGAAGACAGGGCCTCTGTCTGAGTCTTTAAAAAACAAGGAAACAAAAAACAAAAAACCACTCCAAGCCCCCAAAGAGACCAACTCGGGGCTTAGAACAGGAGCCAATACATATTTGCTACATGAAAGAACATCTGAATAATCATGGAAAATCTACAAAAATGCCCAGTGTTTTCACATGGTAAGCCCTCAATAGGGGCTGCCACCGTCACCTTCATCTCGACCACCCCCACTACCACCGTCCCACCCTCACACCTCCACCACTGTTCCCATCACCATCACCTCCCCGCCACTACCAGTACCACCACCACGATCATCACCACCCCACTCTCATACCCCTACTTCCATCTCCACCATAAACAGTATTGGGGCCACCAACATCTCTACCACCCACCTTTACCACCACCATCAGCAACAGCTAATACCTTCACCACCACTGTCTTCACTATCACCGCAACCAGCACCAACACTGTCATCACAAACCCCTCTAACACCACCACCATCACCCAATTACTACAGGTATCCAAGTTGTATTCCATAAGAAAGGGGTCCACATGAAAAAAAATGTCACTAGTATTCTAGAACATTACTTTATTACTTGCAATAAACGATCGCATGAGACATACAGAAACCTCATTTGAATTCAAATAGTCCACATACCCCAAACAATCATGTTGCATCAGTTTTGTCCACTGCAAAACCTTCATGGAAGACAACCAAAACTGTAATAACAATATAATAAATTCCCAAGTAAAAGTAAATGCAACAACCTCAGTCTATAGTTAAAAAAAATCAGGAAACTCAGTTTATTCCCCACAGACCTTCAAGGTGGTTGCAATTTCCTAAAGAGTTCATGAAACGTGTCATTAAAATTCAGATATGACCACAATTTTATTACTGACCTCCTCTTTAGAATGTATACTGAAATGAAAGTAGGACATTCAGCTGGTGTTCCACAGGTGACTCAGAAGCCAATTCTGCTGCATTTAAGTCCAGTACAGGTTTAAATTTAGCAGAAGTCAAGATAATATATTCAAAATCAATACATGACAGCAAAAATTAGAAACAAGCTAAGTGTTCAATGAGATAAATAAATTCATTCATTGGAAGTAACATTATAAGATACAGAAAATCAGTATGAAGCTTGCAGCAATACATAAAATGTATGACATAATATGATCTGAAAAGCAGAATATCCAATTGAAGTGATGTAAACCTATAGACCTATGGAAAAACCAAAGAATATATTCCACACTACAAATAGCTTTTGCTCAATTATTTGATTTGAGATTCTTTGTATTCAAATTTTATATGATATGATAGTACTTTTATAATTTTTTAAAAATCAGCAGAATCTTGAGAGTATAACGGGGAAATAGTGGACAGGGTGTAGGAATTGTGAGTCCCTATTCTGAATCTTCCTGAATGAACTTGCGGGCATGAAGTTTCTTCTAAAACTGGGTTTCTCCCACTATTGACAGTTTGACAGGATAGTTCTTTGTTGTGAGGGGAAGGTCCCGGGCATTGTAGGATATTTAGCAGCATCTGTGGCCTCTGTCCATTAAATGCCAGTAGCACCCTCCAGGTGTGACAACAAAAACTGTCTACAGACATTGCAGTATGTCTCCCAGGGTGGGTAGAGTGCAATTACCCCCAGGTGAATTTGCAAGAGGTGATCACTAAATACCTTTCCAGCTCTAATACCCTGTGATTGAATCAAAGTCAAAAGACATATTGGTTTAAAAAAAAAAGCTGATTTGTAGATCAGAATCAGATTAAAGTTAGAAAAATAAAAAAATGTAAAACAGAGCCTCTGTAAATTCCCCAAAGCACAATTCCAGGCTAGTTGAAAGGGAGAGGTGTTACTTCCCATTTCTCAGTGAAATTCATTGAAAAGAACGTTAGTTGATGTTATCTTATGGCCTGAGACCACTTAAAACTATGAGTGAGCCCCAGGCTGAGTTTGGGTTGGTATTTAACATTTCATTACAAATTATCTTGTCCTTTAATATTGAAAGTCAACTAACTATATCTTAAATATTGGTTAACCTAGTATCTTTGATGAAAGTGCTAGGCTTGTCACTGGGTCAACATTGCAACTTAATTAGAATTAAATCACCAATTTTTCATTACATAATTCCATAGAACTATGTGTATTCCATTGGTAAGTAATTAAGAAGGACTGAATTTTCCAAAGAATTTTTATATTGCACATGTGGTCAAAATGCATGATTATTATCTCTATATATTTAGATCTTAAGAAGTGTTTTTTTTTTTTAGATGTTGGATGGAGGGAAGCATGACTGTTCAGTGGTTTTAGATGAGTAAAATAATGAATCCTTTGGAAATAGGAATTCCCACTTCTGTTCTGTGGTACTAGGTACTCAATTGCTTTCAGCTCCATTGAGAATGCAGAGCAAATCTGGCATGCCAAAGTGGTAGGATGAGCAGTGGTTCTTAAAACACAACCTCTATTAGAACCACCTTTGCTGCTTGTTAAAACTCAGATTGCTGAGCCCCAGCCCTAGAATTTCTGATTTGGTTGGTCTGCGATGTGTGCTGAGAAGCTGCATTTTAATAAGTTCCCAGTTTCTGCTGATGCTGCTGGTACTGCTGATGCTGCTGGTACTGCTGATGCAGGGACCACATTTTGAGAATCCCTGGGATAGTGGATCTCAAATTTGCAGACATACAAAAATCACCTATGGTGGTTTTGAAGTTTCTAGCCTTTTCCTTGCCACTCACACCCCTAAATATGAAGCAGTGACTCTGAGGAGGGCTTAGCAATCCGCGATTATGAAGGACTTGCAGGTGATTCTGATACAGACTGTCCTTCAGCTGCTATAAGGATTGGAGAAGGCCAAGAAAGGTGATGGATTGAAGATGAACTTGGAAATCAGAGCAGGTAGTAAGAAGCAGAGGGAGAAGCATAAGTAGAGAGATAGTGATTGTGCTTCTCGCGGAAGATACACAACTCATTACCAGCCCACAGAACTCTGGAAACTATACATTTCTTAAATGGTTCAGATTCCTGACTTTTCCCCAAGACTCTCAGTTCAAGGGCAGAAAGATCAGCCCTCAGCCGTAAGAATCACATAACAAATGAGGAACAAGCATGGCATATGGAGTTATCAACCTTTTATTTGTGCAATACATCTGGAACTAATCAAAGTTCATCTCTTAGCAACTGAATAAAATATCTGAACCACACAATGTACTCTCCATGAGGACGGCACATTATATAGAAAGTTCTCAGTAGGTTTTGGCAACTGGCTAAAGGTAAGAAAGGAAGGAAGGAAGGAAGGAAGAAAGAAAAAGGAAGGAAGGAAGGAAGAAAGGAAGGAAGGAAGGAATAGCACAAAATCCCTAGACAACACTTGTGATATGAAACTCAGATTTATTTTAGAGGATAAAAAATATCTATTATCCTTAAGTCTGAGACTCACACTGTTTGCAGGCTACCACAACATTACATAATCCTCCAGAGAACTCCCAGCACACTTCAACCCACCGCAGGAGAAATGGAGAGGGGCAACTAATAATCTACATTTTTTCCTAGTAGAGCCATGTACAATGATTTCTTCAGCCAAAATAAACCTTCCCCTGGCTACAAGTATCTTGATTCCCCAACATCTGGTAAACCAAATGAAAAAAGTCTATTGTTACTGAACAATGGTTGTTAAAAATGGCAACAAAGATGAATTATTTTTTTTTCTTTTTTTAGATTTTATTTATTTATTTGACAGAGAGAGGGGACACAAGCAGAGGGTGTGGGAGAGGGAGAAGCAGGCCTCCCAGTGAGCAGGGAGCCAGATGCGGGGCTTGATCCCAGGACCCTGGGATCATGACCCCAGCCAAAGGCAGATGCTTAACGACTGAGCCACCCAGGTGCCCCTCTCTTTTTTTCTTAAATATCCAATCATATCTGTCTTTTCCTGAAGAGATTCACATTTCTGAGTTATTAGACTTTAGAATGCTTACCTCTAACAAAATGATCACAATTGATCATTTGGTATTCTAACCCTGCCAAACAACGTTGTTTTTTTTTTTTTCTTTTTAAACCAAACCATAATAAATTCCTGTACCATATCATTGAAATGAACACCCAAAAGAATAAATATCTTATTCTCTTCTTTAAGCTATGTCTATATGATAATAAAAATTGTTTAAAATATATACACAATTGAATGCCTTGATGCCATGGTACTACAGACATTTCGTTTTACTGCATTAACGTCTTTTTTTAAGCCTATATTTCAACTAATGATTGACTTTTTTATTATTAATTCTAGCTTTGAAAAGTCAGTTAAAGTGCAAATATTTATATTTCATAAATAGGGGGACAGTGTGAGGATGAGAGTGTTGAACCCAAGGAAAAGAAAAGGTATTTATCCAAGGAAGTTACTGAGAATGTATGTCATTCATTCTTAGGAATAACTGGCATGAAATTGGCCCCTTTTTCTTTTAAACTTGCATCATCTAACAACATACATGATACTTCAGACATAATGCTTTCAATGCTGTTATTCTGGCCAAATGAGCATTTTGGAAGCCTCTACATGCATAGCTGGAAATGGTTGAAGTCTGTTTAGAATGTCCTCCCTTTTAATGAAAACACAGACAAAAATCCTATGTATCTGATTTGTTTGAAACCTATTAAATTCTGCCAGAAGGTATTCTTGCTTTGCCACTCAAATGTATAGAGCAGGCAGAGAGACAGTCTGTGCTCTCTCATTTCCAAGTACCTCAAAAATACCATACCTTCTCATGCAATCAGAGTCCGAGGCACTGGTCCAGCCAGCTTTTAAAGTGATTTTAATCCTTCCTTTGCTCCGATGCTCTCTGTATTGTTTCCTTCTACATCACACTAACCTTCTAGAGAAATCTTAAGCCTGGTGAGAACATCAGGGACATTTCTTAGAGCTCATATCACTGGTCATCTCAGTGGTGCCTATCACCATGTAAACCTTCATTTTCAACCAAAGCAGTGGCTGTAGCTAACCATCTTGAACTTGAAAAAATTTGCCTTAGAGAACAGCCTTCATTTACTTGATTCTCTGCTAGTATTAAAAGATGAGGACCTAGGGGCGCCTGGGTGGCTCAGTCATTAAGTGTCTGCCTTCGGCTCAGGTCATGGTCCCAGGGTCCTGGGATCGAGCCCCACATCGGGCTCCCTGCTCCGTGGGAAGCCTGCTTCTCCCTCTCCCTCTGTCCCTGCTTGTGTTCCCTCTCTCGCTGTTTCTCTCTCTGTCAAATAAATAAATAAAATCTTTAAAAAAAAAGAAGACGAGGACCCCGTTATTTAAAAATTCCATCATAACTTTTCGTTTCCTTACCAGAAGTTAAACTTGCAATTTCTTCAGAATCCTGACCTTTTTCATATGTGATCGTTAATTCTTGTGGCATAAGCATGTGGCTTGGTATGTAAACCAAATGGTTACTTCCATTGTCCTCCCACATGAAGGACGAGTCTTTCCCAGCACTTAATTCCTGGCCAATGAAGCTGTTCTCTCCTGAAGAAATCTCATATGGCTCAGGAGTAAATCTAGCAGATAAAAACAAAAGTTTTAGATGAATCTTGGTAGCTTTGGGGAATGCAAATAAAATATCTCAACAATTTGATATAGTTACTTAATCATTTCTTAGGAAAAAAAAACAAGTGGTAAACATCTAAATTCCTTTCAATAAAAGTATTCATTAAGATTTTTTATTATTAAAAAGAATAAACTGATAAACAATTCCCATTTATCCTTCCTTTTCCCTCATCTGCTTATAGCCTAATAACTATTATTTTGGAATAAATTGAGTCTGATACAGAGTTTTAAATAAATGACAAGAAACTCGATCATAGGTTATTTGGAACAACCATACAATCTCTCAGATTGATGTCACTCCCCATAGAAAACAGAGGAAACAGAAATCGAGAACTGCTCTGAGAAGAATAAGACTATACAGAACTTATCTCATTGACATCAGATCTCTTAAAATGGTGTCTACATTTACATTTTTAGGAGTTTAAGAATTCGCTGTGATAATTTGAGAATATGTTTTTATTTAGATGATGTTAGAAAACATAGTCCATATAAGTTGATTCTTATTTTTATTCTATTTATGCACCTTTATGTCATTTCAATGTCCATATTCACATTTGTATTTGATACTAGTATTTGGTACCTGGCAATATTACTTTAACTGTTGGGAGTTAATGAGGAAAGGGAAAAAAGTCAGACATAATACATGAATAATACATTCACACCAAGCTAAAACCAAATGATATGACGCACAATATGAATGACAATTCTGCAAGAGTGAAGGCAGCGGTGAGGAATTAAGGCATCATGCAACAGAGTAGGCAACCTGAAAGCAGGCGTACCTCTGCAACATGCATCATATTTTACATTTCTTTTACCAATATGTACCATATTTTTTCAGTTTTCAGGAATTCTATTTTGGCAAAGAAAAATCATCCATTATTGAATTAGTGTTTTAAATTTGTGTTTTACTGAGTTTGCTTGGATTTGATGCACATTTATTTTAGTCTGATAGTTGCACAAGAACTATAAACAGAGTATTTGCAGCTATATTTATGTTTGTACATGTCTGAATAACATTATAATATTTTGTCTGCAGTTCTGTAAGAATTGATTTGCCTTTAAATAAATTTATGACCTATTCAATGCTGGGAAATATTGCTTCACATGACATCAGTGCCATATTGTTCTTCAGGTGTTGGCTGCTGGACACTTCTTGCTAAACTACCAAGTGAATGAAATCTGACATTATAGGAATATGTACTTGAATGAATTCTGAGCACACTTCATCTTGCCATTGTGCTTCTGGATGTGTGTAAGAGACCTTACCTATTCTGAGAAGCTCTCTGCTTAATTGCAATCTGAGAGGAAGAAGTAATTACAGGCTTAAATCTGGGTTTTTGCAAGACTGCGGTTAGGGATCCAAGCTTGGGGAAATACAGAGAAGCAGAGAGAAACCAAATGGGCCACTCATTCTGTTTGAGGTTCAAGATTTATTCAGATTAATTATTTATATTGTTACTTAGGATACAATTTAAAAAAAATACTTATATGTGCAATTACATGGTGGGATCTTTTATGCTATCTTTTGTGGGGGATGAAACAATGAATTGTATGTAACCCCAGACTTCAGTGAGACAAGACATTGGGATAAACTGTAATAACTGCCTCCACAGAAGTATAAGAATGTACACGAAAGTAAGGATCTTCAAAGTAAAAATGGGCTTCAAAGAGGAGATAGCTTCCATCAGGGCCATGGACGTTGGGTAAGCTTTCACTGGAAGGGACAGGGTTCCAAGTGGTGTGACCCAAGACCAAGGAGGGTGAAGCAACTGTTCACACAAGGCAGACAAGAGTCCAGTGTGGCCAGAATTGAGTGTTGATGCTGGGGAGAGATGGGAAGTGAGGTCGCAGCGGCTGAGGCTATATTGTAGGTTCTATTCTGGGATAGATTTCAATGTGGGAATTGCTCAGGAAACCATGAACTGAAAGGCAAAATTGTAATACAGCTCATGAGGATGTTATAGAAACATCAATCCATAAAGCATCCTTGCTGTGTAGCTTCTGCTACAGAAAATGGAATACATGGGAAGACTTTACTTCAGAGGCCTTATTAGCTCCCTCAACCTAATAACCGGCCATCAGCAGTTATACACCCATCAGTCAATTAACAGTTGCTTGTAAATAGAAGAGATTTCTAACTCACAGAAGATCCTTATTTTGATAAGCCTCTCCTCTTGAGATGAGTCTACAGGCATTCTCAAGCACTGGTGGTGGGTACTCATTGAATCCTCCTATGGAGAGAGCAAAGTTAGAGTTAGGGTTTTAAATCAGAAATGATGTTTGCTAAGGAAAAAGAATCCCAAAAGGAATCTTCTTGAAGCAATCAATGTCACTAAAATATTTCAGCAAAACTTGGCTGGGGTGGAAGCAGAAAATAGTAGCAACTAGAAACAGCATTTAAAACTTGATTTTAGAGTGTTTTGCAGCCAAAGAATTACTAGGCTCATGGA
Organism: Neomonachus schauinslandi; assembly: GCF_002201575.2. NCBI lineage: Eukaryota > Metazoa > Chordata > Mammalia > Carnivora > Phocidae > Neomonachus > Neomonachus schauinslandi. The sequence goes on from NC_058403.1 coordinate 128,220,794, forward strand.
AAACAAACCTCCTCAAATTGTTTAAGGTTAATTGTGATGCAGAAACACATGATTTCTACATGCTCAGGCTAACAGAATCTAAGGGAAATTTTATTCTGAATCTGTCAAGCTTTTCACTCAGGTTTATGTTCATAGAGCAAACACAGAAAGGGTAGCATTTTATTACATGCTGCTATTTCTGTTCTTCCATACCCATTAACACCAATTTCCTAGGAGGAAAATAATCAAAGAAAAAAGATTTTAGCTTACTGACCTAAATAATATGCCCCATTACTCCCTTCCCACTGTTGTTCTATATTAAAAAGCATATCATTATTTTTCTTCATTCAGGAAAATAGTTTTTAGTTAAAGGAGGCTTTTGGCCATGGAATGATCCACAATTCCATGAAAATATCTCAGAGAATGTTTGTGGTTTTATAACAATTGTACTTCTCTAGTTCTAAGATGAGCATTCCCCCCCCCCCCCCCATTTCTCTGAAATGAGACTAAGTCTTCCAATCAATCGCATCTGCCAGGTGCCGTTAGTAAGGCGGGAACAGTGATAGAGGAGGCGCTGCCTGTGCATGTGGGAACAGCAAACATGCCAGTACCAAAACTTGTAGAATAAGGGTAGTAGTTTAGGAACAATCCCCAGAAGTATTAGTAGAGGGGTTTTAACCACTACGAACCAAGTGGTTATGGGAAGGCACTGAACTGGATATATTTACCAACACTGTGCAGGTGGCAATCAAAAGTAAGCTAGCTCTAATCATTGCAAAGCCTAACTTAAGAGCCCAGCAAGACCCGCTTTGAATTGTTTTATAGAGTCTTTTAAAAGTGCTGTGTCGCCATCAATCTTGATGACATAAAGAACAATACTGCATTGAACAAGATAGATCTCAGTGAACTGGAGTCAAGAAATAGCTCACAGGAGTCCAGTTTTGAATGTGAAGAAGTCCTAGGAATGCCCCCACCAGTCTGTTTCACACATATTCCCTGTTCATGCATGCACAAGAGTGACATCTGCCAGTCTGTCTAAAAGAACTCTTCAGTTACTATAAAATACAAAACCAGAGTTTGCAGATAGTCAAGTTGGTAACAACATTTAATTGGAAGCACTTTTTATTTCTTTTTACATAATATAATGGTGTATCATACAATTGCAGGCATTTATTTATTTATTTATTTATTTATTTTTTAAAGATTTTATTTATTTATTTGAGACAGAGAGAATGAGATACAGAGAGCATGAGAGGGAGGAGGGTCAGAGGGAGAAGCAGACTCCCTGCCGAGCAGGGAGCCCGATGCGGGACTCGATCCCGGGACTCCAGGATCATGACCTGAGCCAAAGGCAGTCGCTTAACCAACTGAGCCACCCAGGCGCCCCTCGCAGGCATTTAGAGTTAAAGAAATAACATGATATTCCCAAGGGGGAAGTTACTGGATTTTGCAATCAAATATGAGTTACAGCAAAAAGGTGGAGCCCTCTCTGCAATGGAGAGTGAACTCTCAAGATATTGTCATGATGGTGCTATTGGAGATTCCTTGAATACCAGGGCAACTTTGGACTTTAAAGTGTGGTAGGTTTGGTTCCAACAGAACCTAGGTCTAAACCTGGTAGAGTCCCAGAAAGAACAGGTTCAGCCCTGATTCTGTGGGATGCCCTAGAGGCAGGGTTTCTCAACTTCAGTGCTATTGACAATTTGGCCTGTATCTTTTTTTTTTTTTTTTTTGCTTTGGGGGGGTATCCTGTGCATTGTAGGATGTTTAGCAGCAGGTATGGTGTTTAACCTGAGAAACTAAAATATGGCTGGAAAATCTTAATATTGATAAATAAAGCACACTTCACATGTATACTATTACTATATTTTTTGATAAAATAATAATTCAAATCAAAACCACATTGAGATACCACCTTACACCAGTTGAAAATAAACTAGGTGCAGTGGGCAAACTTTTGTGTAAATGCTCATCTAACGACTGCTAAAACTTCTTTAGGTTGAGCAGGTGTGGCTCTAGAGAACTCCAATCCCTCTGTGCGTTTAGTGCTGAGATTTTGTATAAAAGACATTCTATCATGAAAAAGGTCTCACCACATTAGGACCAAGAGAAAACGAAGTATAAGCAGGATGTGTCCCATCCCTGTCCCCATCTCACCATCTAATTTGTATATTTGGGTTAGCTATAGCTTCAAAGATGTGTTACTATTAACAAACACTAATTTATTAAAACAAAGAAGAAAAACAAAATAATGACTTACGTCTGATTGAATAAACAATTGGCTTTATAAACTTCGTAATATAATCCAGATCTGGTTTATGAATTCTCCCAAGCTGTATCAGATGGTGATCAAGTGGGTAGCTGGCTAACTCCTCCATGTCCTCCTTATATGCAGAGCCCAGGGAAATCACAAATATGACATAGCCTTGACATTTGGCCCTCAGAGCCACCTTCTTTAAGAATTCCTTTCTCTCATGATATTCTCCAGCTGAGATCACAAAAATGACCTTGTGTTTTCTCAAGTTTGGTGCTTGTGGGAAGAGGTTCTCCACAGCCCATAGTAGGGTATGGCCAATGGTGGCTTCTCCTTTTAGCTGTTGGAGGGAAGACTGGATGTGCCTCTTCATTAGGACTCCGTCACTGTAAGTTGTAAATTCAAACTCTGTTTTCACCACACCCTTCTTTCTCCTAGAACTATCCCAAGGAGAATAGCTCAACAAGGCAATCCTATCACCAAAGTCAGAGATTCTAGGGTCTGATGCAATATGGAAGTTGTCGATCATAGAGCTCACCAAGGTTTTCACAGCCTTAAACTCCTCATTTGCTATAGTCTGAGAATTGTCTAAGAGGAAGGCTACATCCATGTATGAATTTTCAGGTAAAAAAATCTCTTTGATGCAATCACTTGGAAAACATTTATCTGAAAACACAGAGAGAGACTCATGATTGGTTCAATGTCTGCACAACAAGACACTGTTGTTTGAGATCTTTTTCAAGTGATTCAGTGACTGATTACCAAGACTTAATAATCTGATCAATACCTCTTTAATCTCACATTATTTAAATTAATGAAGAATTTTCAATGTCCCAATATTTCTGTGGCCACTAGAAGGCAATTTGGGAAGGTCTTTGTAGAAAGCAGATGTAGGTAGCATGTATGCTTGAAGTCTGCAAGTCATGTCTAAACTCATTTAGAAAATATTTTCAGTATTTTAGAGGTTTTTGATACACACTACCAAACTGTCCCCAAAGAAAATCCACATCAATTGGGATGGTATTCTAAACCAATTTCACATTCTCTGGAAGCTCTAAATATTACAGAAATTGAAACCCTGATGTATAGTGTTGGAAGACTGGGAAACCCAAAATAGAATCTATATTCAAAACTAGAAATATCTGATAAAGCCAGATTTAATAATTCACCCAGAAGGCATTTGTTTCTGCACAATAAATTCTCATGAGTCTTACCATAGCAAAGTGTACAGCGTCGAAATTTTTCTAATGGCTCATACTCCCCATTTGGAGAAACTGGGATCACCTGAAATGTTCCAGTGTTGTCAAACTGTAATGAAAAACAAGTCTATGCTGATTTGTTCATTTTCTTTAACCATTATAAGGAAGCCATTGTGCGCTCACTTTAAGGATTAGTTTGAAAAACCCCTAACTAATCACCATTATCTTGCATTATAGCCCTTTGCTCTATTCAGTACATCTTCTCTCTTTCTTTCTCTCTCTCCCTCTCTCTTCCTCTCTCTCTCTCTCTCTCAGACACACCCCATCCCCCTTTTATTCCAGACAACACAAAAAGTATGTAAGGCAGGTATCAGCATCTTTATTTTATCATGAGAAAAATATCACATGATAACCATCAGATTCACCCACCGGGGACAAGCATTAAAATCTCACACTTATTTCCAATTCTGAAATTCTCCACTGAATTGTACATGCTTCTTTTTTTTTAAGATTTTATTTTTAAGTACCCCATGTGGGGCTCAAACTCACAATGCCAAGATCAAGAGTCTCATGCTCTACCAACTGAGCCATCCAGGCACCCCTATATTCTTCTGATTATGCGCCAGCTGATTATGTACCACACATCAGCTTCTGAAGTTGGATCCTGCAGAAATTTTATCTACATACAAGTTTCCCTTGGCCTCTTTAAGCAGTGATCCCAACTATTTCCACCCCAATAACACTATTTAGAAGAAAGTATATCTTTCAGATGTCAAGTGGACTTCTTTAATCACAAATTCTAATTTAAAATTTTATTTCCAAAGATAGTAGACAAAAGACACTAAGTCTATTCAAAATTCTTGGTAGTACATGGCCTGATTCTGTCTGTCTCTTGATTGTTTTTCTTGCATTAATACTTACTGAAATGGACAATATGTAGCATTCATTCATTCCCTAATTCACTCATTCATTCAGTGAGTCAATAGCTATTTATTGGGCATTTACTCTGTTTGAGGCACCATGGAAGGCAGATACTTTCATTACAATGAAAGAAACCAATCATTCCCAGCTGGTGATGAGGTATCTCTCAATCCACAAGGATACTCATGCTTTTTTCCCTTCTCCCTTGGGAAGGTAAAGGGTTAGAAAAGTCTCACCTTGTTTTTCTGTAAAGTGTTGAGTGAGCATTTGAAAATACTTATAATTATTCAAGTCTTATAATCATAAAGTATTTATCTCATTCCTTACTATTTTTTCATGAAAATTGGATGCTTTGGGTATTATTTTGTATTTGACCTTGTTTGTCTCACATGGAAAGACTAAATGCTGCCTTGGTAAATCAAGGAAGTTTATTCACAGGAATAAACCATATGCTCTTCATTCATTCATTTGCTCATTCATTCATTCAAAAAATACCTATTGAATGCCTGTAATGTTATAGGTAGTGTTCTAGGTGCTGGGGATACAGAAACGAACAAAGTAGATAAAATCTCTACCTTATAGTGCAGTAGGGGACATATACCATAAAATGACAAATAAGTAAATAATCTAGTATGTTGGGAGGTAATTATTTTTATAGAGAAAACTTTGACTTCCTTCAATCCTATTGTGACCCTCCGTGTGGCTCCTATTCCCAAAAACTACCTGGATGTGTCAGGAGCAGATTGATTCTCTTTGTGTTATAGAGGGCTTCTTTTTCTTTTTACAGTAGAAATACAGGTGTTTGTGTATATATCTAGACTTTTATAACCTCTTGGATGACACCATGGCTTCACCCAGCTCCAGGAGCATGTCGTTCATGGACAATCTGAATAAATTTAAAAACAGTAGAATAGTAGATGGAGAAATTCTTCAGTTCATGGGGGCGGAGAGGAAGAAACATAAGTTCCCATAAGAATCTGTCAATCCAAACCTCTCTTGGGTTCATATGTTCATTTACGTTAAATGTTTTACACAACATTAGGGGCTCAGAAATCCCCTAAACTTCATCCATCATAAGTTAAGTCCAGCTATTCAATGAGATATAGCAAGCAGATGACAGATGTGAGAAACACCTGATCTGCAGGCGGCTGGTAGAGCCCCATGTTCATGGTCCGTTCTATCAGACAAATCTTAGTTCGAATTTTGATTTAGCCATTTATTAGCTGTACAAAATTGGAGAAGTCACTCAAACTCTCTAGGCCTCAGTTTCCTCTGTTTTAAATGGAGATAACAACAGCATTCACTTCAGAGGGTTGTGAGTATGTATGTCAATTTCTAGGGACAGTGCCTGGCGCACAGCTAGAGCTGAGCAAATGTGGCTACTGTTATCACTGACTACTGTTGTTATTAGACATTGGATTTCATGGACCCTGGCAACAATACAGCTGGGGAAATTGCAGAAAATATCTGTATCATGTATCATGTAATATCATGTATCCCACACCCCACCCTACTCCCCACTAGCCCCATCTTACCATGTTACACATGAAGAAGTTGCCAAGGGAAGTTCTTACCTCAAAAGCCTCAAGGAAAATCCTTTCATTAAGAGCAAAGACTGCCGGACTGATATCTAGGGCACTGAACTCCATGGTGGCGGTGATGATGGATGACTGACTGGCCGCTTGTCCATTGCCGAAAAACACAGCAACTTTCCTCACGTTGGCTCCTGCATATGTCCGCTTGAAAACGTTCCGGGCCACAAACCTCATTGCATTACCAATGTCTCGGGCTTCTGTGGGGGGTTGATATTTCATTTGGGAAATAAGCTGGAGGAGGTGCTTCTTGTTACGGTAGTCTGACCCACGGATGAGGTAGCTGGTACTTGAGTCATAGGAAACTACAACAACTCTTGCTCCCACAGGGCAGTTACTTTCTCTGATGTTAAGGTCATTGACAATGGATTTGATGATTTCCCTCATTTCATTAAATCTCTGTTCGGAGATACCATAGGACTGGTCCAAGGCAAATACCAGCTCTGTTGGGTACACTGGACACTTTTCTGCAAACATGAAATGCAGAAGTATGACGTCATTTCACTGATGAAAAGCCCCTCCTTTTACTCCAGGGGTGAGGCTGGTTCACACCAAGGGCTAGGGAGATGCAGGTGTTGCCTCCAGCTCCAGAACTAGAGGTATACACAAGTAACTCTTTGTTCATGTGAAAGTGTTACATGAGTCTAGAGCATTCATATGCAGTGGTATAATACTCACACTTCACAGCCCTCAACCAGCCTGCTATTTAAAAAGAAATTGACGGGAGTATCTGGGCTGATAGAACAGTTCTGAATCCTGATCGTGGTGGTGGTTACATGAATCTATGCATGTGTTGAAATGGAACACACACAAAAAAAATTATTTTTACTGTAAGTAAAATTTTTTTTTAAATTAATAAAAGGAAATGATAGCTTTGAGGGTTTTGAAAGTTCACTGTCTTCAAAAATCTTCAGAAATGATCTACTAATAACTATAGTCAGTCAGAAGATTTTTATTCACTTATGCAATAAATATTCACTAAGTAGCACGCTGGGTGATATGCAGGGTGACATACATTGAAATACATGCAAAGATGACCCAAATTCAAGCCTGCCCTCAAGGAATCTATCCTGGAGATGATTGCTCCATGGAGAGGTACAGAGTGACTATTATTCTTCATGAGCATTTGGAGGACAAAGAGGCTGTTTCCCAAGAGAGGGGCCCTCAGAGCCCTCACAGAAGCTAGCTTTTAAATGAAAGCAAGGGTGGCTGGAGGAAGGGAGCAACATGACCACAGCAGGCTTGCAATGAGCTGTTATAAAAATGGGGCTGTTTGCAATTTCCAACTCAATGCTAATAATGTTCTGGTGATTGAACTTTAGGAACCTTATAGGGAATCTGCCCTATGTATCAAACCTAACTTTTCAAGGTGCTATTAAAGTCTGAACACAGGAAGAGAAAAGGGGATTATTTAAAAAACAAACACCCTCATCTACATAGGCTGCTCTACTATCCTCAAGCTGGCTAACTCCCCAAGCACATTAGATTCTAAATATCCCATACCCCAACCCACTGTTCTCAGCAATAGAATAGGAGAGGAAAGGTTGATTTAGAGATGTTTTGAATCAAGGAATTTTACAGTGAAGAAAAAATATCAAAGCTAATAATGAACAGTAAAATATGAAAAATTAAGTATTCTCCCCTTCTTTGCCCTAATACTAAAAATTATTAAAGAAGCGCTAGGCAAGCATCTTCAAGAATGACCTATTGTCACACATTCTCCCAGAAAGCAGAACCAGTTTCTATTTATTTTTATTTTCTCCTTTTCCTAGTGCCCAGCAGAGTACCTGATAAATTTAATTCAAATCCATGAAGTTTTATTGGGTACTTATATGTGTAAGTTTTGGGTGTTTTTTTTTTTTTTTGTCTGTTTATTTTTCAGAATTAAAGTTAATGATGCCAAATTTGGGATAAGGTCAAACTTTTGGGATAAGTCCCTATGGGTCGGGGCGCCTGGGTGGCTTAGTCATTAAGCGTCTGCCTTCGGCTCAGGTCATGATCCCAGGGTCCTGGGATCGAGTCCCACATCAGGCTCCCTGCCCGGTGGGAAGCCTGCTTCTCCCTCTCCCGCTCCCCCTGCTTGTGTTCCCTCTCTTGCTGTGTCTCTCTCTGTCAAAATAAATACATAAAATCTTAAAAAAAAAAAAGTCCCTATGGGTCTACTTCAGCAGGCTTCTGGAAGTCCAGGAGCTCTTGACGTTGACATAACCGCTTCAGCGGCAATGGGGTCCAAGGGATCTAAGGTGCCATGCAACACCCACTGCAGTCCAGGCCCCAGGAAGACCATCCACAGCAAGGTTAGGTGTACAAAAGGTGGGCACTTGGTGAGATGAAATATGTGTGTGGGGGTCAGAGACAGGAAAAGAAACATCACCGGTCCAAGAAGCCAGTGTCCACAGGGTCAGCAACAGAGCAAGAGAATGTGGTCATTCAGAGCCCTGTCCCTGAATTCCCCAGCAATGTGGGCCTACTCCATGAAGAAACTGAATTGTGAAACTGAGACAGGACCTAGAAAGCACAGTAGTGTGAAGGGGCTTGGGCTGGGTGTCACCATTTTACCATCGGGTAGAAACATGACATTGACAACTACAGCCATAATCACAAAACTGAAGTGTCAGCATAGAAGGAAGAAGCCCTTTTTCCCATGGGGCTGAGAGTTTCTTTCAAATGGGTCTTGTCAGAATGCAGCTAATTACTTCAGCCAGCAACACAGTACAGTAAGAATACTCACCTTTCCAACAAGCTATAAAAGACAGAGAGAGAGAGAGAGAAGAATCTGTTACATTTTTGGCACACAGACAAAATAATCCCCCAGAACAAAATTTCAGCAAACCTTAATATTTGTTTGACTCTACTTGCAAATGAGGCTAATTCCTAAATTACAGGAAGTCAAGGTTAGAGGCCTGAGGAACACATACACTGAATTTTATTAATGGGTGAACCTTCCTGACCTTTTCTCCTTGTGAACCATGGCCAGCAGACTTCAGCATAATTTCGGTTGAAATCTGAAACACTGATCACTTGTCTTAGAAGTAGAATAGATGAGCCTCAGATTAAAAGGCAAGATAGCTCAAATTCAATTTTTTTTTCTCTCTTCTTATAGTCTTGAGAGTCATTCAGCAAGGCAAGGCTAAAATATGGAGCTTATTTTCCTTGCACCTTGGGAACCTCTCTTTTCCCGCAGAAATGTGGGGATTTCCAAATAAACTTGGTCTCTGCTAAAAAATACAGCGCCTGGGTTTGAGTGATCTCTGTATCTAGAGAGAGGAGGGAAGCCCCCAAGGGTTTCTCCTGAGCAAAACAGCATCTGGTTTTTCTAAGTGATTTACTCTATAAACAGGGGACCAATCAGAGGGAGATGTTGGTAAATCTTTAGAAAGCACTGGCCTGACAATTTCCTTGCTCATGTTTCTCAATTTTTAAAAAGCAAATGAGTCACTCCGATATAATAAAAAATTTTATTAGCACTGGCAACAACCTAGCCTCCACCCTGCTGTCCCACAGCTCATGCCCTCTCACGTCACCCCTATTAACACCCTTTGACTGTCTTAATCCTGTGGCTGCTGAGATGCTAACCGCCAACAGACAGGACTCAGAACCCACAGCCTCCTCTGCATCTCAAGGCCTGCAGCAGATCCCTTTTTCTCTGAGAACCTCCATTTGTCCACCTCCAACCCAGTTGTGAGGCTCTGGAAACGGATGCACCTGTCTGGGTTTGAGTGTGGCAAAGCTGCTTGACTTCAGGGAAACTACTTGATCTCTTTAAGTGTGTTTATTTTTCCTAAAAATCTTCTTCACTTATGCCCCTCCCTCCAAAATTCTAATCATTTGAGCCCTCCTATTTTATTTGCAACTGGTGGATTAGCTGCTAAGGTGTGCCAATTAGGGCTTTGATCATGTACCCATCTATCTATCGGGTTATTGTTCCTGTGTTGATGGTCTTTTGGGCTGACATTTGGAGACTAACTGCCTTACCTGTGATAGTACCAATGTTTTATGGTTAATTGTTTTGTTACAGGATGTTTTGCAAAAGTCACTTCTGCAGAGGCTGCTAGGCGAGATGCTGCTGTGGGTTTTGTCTAAGCTGGTGCAGTTTCGTCTTAGCTGTCCCAGCTCCTTGTTTTCTTGTTGGGGACCCTGGCCCTGGCTATGTAACTGTCCAATTAACTCCTAACACAACCACCCCCACTCCACATTCCCCTCAGCCTCCTAGAGCTCTTATTTTATTCTGGGGGTGGAGTCCCAATCACCAGCTCAGGACTGGGGCCTCACTCCAGTGTTGCAGGACTAGGGTGCTACAGGACTGAAAAGCAAACTTGGTAGACCAGGAGTTCAACCCCACAGGGCCTTTGTGATGTCACCTATAAAGCGGGGCCCTCTGAATCAGCTCTAAAGAACTGTCATCCAAATCCCATCTTGGTTCTGAATTCTAGAGTTCCATGCTCCCCAACCAGCACCCTGTCTGGTTACAGAACCCACATGCCCCTGGCTCCCTAATTTCCTGGCTAACTCCTTTCATTTAGTGTTGGAAAATTGTCTTCAAATCCCTAACCCTCCACAGACCAGTATTCACCTCCCCCACAACTTCCTTCCCCTTCGTTCTTCCTTGGGAAGATATCTGTTGATTTCCTGAGAAGAACTCCCCTCCCCTCAATGGCTCTCCCTCTGTTCTCCCCCCCCAGGACCCCAGACCCTGGTTCTTACTTCCTCTGTGTGCTGGAGAGCCTTTCAATTCTCAAGCAATGTCTTTCACTTGGGTCCTCTCCCTTTGAATCTTCTGTCCCTTGGCATTTCTTGCTTTTTTTCAAGCTACCCACATTTGCTGGACTTCCCCATCTCTGCAATGCCATTTGCTGTCCTTTGGCCCCACTCTTTTTGCTAAGATGTCTTCCTGAATTCATCCCTTGGGTTTCTGTTTCTTTCTCTGTAGTTTCACATCCTTAGGACCTCACCCATCCCTGTGGCCTCAAGGACCACAAGTGTGCGAGTGACTTCAACATCACAGTCTCCTCACTTGATCCTCACCTTTATGACAGTCCATTTATTTAGCTGCCTGTAGATAATTTAGGGCCCATACGACATCCCCCTACCTCTAAAATGTTTAAAGTCATCCTATTTTCCCACCAAGTGATTTCCCTTCACATTTCCTCCTGCCTTCTCATCCTCAGTGGTCCTAAGCCTCTCCTCTGGCCTTATACTTATTTCAAACTTTTTTTTCTTTTTGTTCTTTCCTTGCCCCACACTTGCAATGATTACATCTTTATCCAGTCTCCTGTGGTAAAGTCTCTCCAATTTTCCCATCTTACATTCTTCTGACTGTGATTGTATAAGCATCATTATAAGTCACCATGGAAGCATGAAAAAAGACAGATCACTTAAAATTCTACCACTCTAACAAAGTAAGTTGTTACATTTTTCTACTTCTGCTTCTAGAACTTTTTCTGTGTAAATATTTACCTATATGTAAAAATAATGAGGATCCAATTTAATTTTCTGCTTTTTAATGACAATATTATTTATATTCTGATTGAGTCTTCAAAAAAACCAATTATCTGCTTAGTATTTGATCAGAAGATGATGCACTATAACCTAATTATTCTCTAAGTGCAAACAGTCTAAAGGTATATTCATTTTGCTCTAATGAATAATATTTCAACAAGCATATTTGCATATAATTTTTCTTTCTTTTGTTTTATTTCCTTGGGATAAATTTTCAGAAACGAGATCACTGGGCTTCTTCTACCTCACTTCCCTTTCTTCCTAACCAAAGACAATCTGTCTATTTGTTGACTTCTGCTTTATTCCTCTGCTGAAACTATTCTTTTGCTACTCCCCTATCACTTCACCATAACTGAATCCAAGTACCCCTGTCCAAGGAGACTTCATTTACTAAGTAACTAACTGACTAAACCCAAATCTACATGCTCATCCCTTTAACACCAGGCCCTTGCAGACCTTTGTACAAAATCATGTGAGCTAATTCACACACCTTTTGAGTTGGATTCCAATTGTTTCCCATAAGCACATTTTCTCTCCTACATGAATCACACTTCTTGAGTCTTTTACTTATACCCCTTTCCCTCCCACCTTTGATGTGAGCTGTTCCTACAGCAAGTACTCAGGACAAGCCTGTTGCAGAGGACACATGCCACCAGTGGATTTAGCTTACTGATTCTGCATACCCACACCACACTCATCCTAAGTGCCCTCACCAATCCACCAACCCCCTCATCCCATGACACACAGATACTCACGACTATGGTCCCTCATGAACTGGATCAGATCACATTGCTGTAAATAAAAAAAGAGAAAGAGAACAGAAACATGAGCACAGTGACCTCTGTTTATTTATTTGCCAGTGGACGGGTTAGGTTTTCATTTGTGAATAAGGAGATACATACGGAATATACAGGCTTCCCCACCATGCCTTTCATGCCCTAGGAAAACAAAACCAGAGCAGGTTATTGGAATGTGAACTGGAGTCTTTAGTGACAAAACAAGAGTAAAGAAAAAAAAAAAAACCTCATTCTTAAAAGCACAGCTGGCAGAGAGTGGTTAAAGTATTCCTGAACTAGGAGATTATGATGCTATTTCCCCACTTAAATCAATGGTGTAAATTTCTTTGTTTCAGTGTTAGATTAGTTAAGCTAATGTCTGCCCAGAGTGAACTGAATTACTTTTCTAGGTGAGAAGAAACAAAAGTATTTCTTAAAGATGTTTGTACTAAGGATATAATACTTAGAAGGTACTTCTCATGAGAAAACTTGAAATGTAAACAGCAGGCTTCCCAAAGCATGCCACAAGGAAAGGAATTTATTAAGACTTCAGAGGTACAGATGTATTACAAATCAAGGAGTTTAAAATGCAGGTGGTAGCATACACCTCTACATATGTGAAAGAACCAGACATAATTACATAGCAAGATGGGCATTATACAAAAGAAGAGCATTACACAAAAGAGTAAGCTCATAAATGCTGAGAGGTTATAAACAAAGGAGTACGCATAATTGGCTGAAATGAATCAAGGAAGCTTCCTAAAACAAAAAAACAAAAAAAACAAAACAAAACAAAAAAACAATGCTTTTTTCACAGCTTGAACTTTCTTTCTCTTTTCCCCTATCAGGATCAGGCTTCTCCTTGGCAGCAGTTCTTAACATGTTCAATGCACATAGGTCTCTTTTGGCAACTGGTGAATGTTAGTAGGCTGGCTCCAGAAAATTCTATTACAGGCTCACACTCATACAATTTCACTGGCCTCAGAAGCTCAACCAGGGATGTCAGTGTAAGAACCCCTGTTCTAAATGACAACTGGGTCATCTGTCCATCCGTCTATCCATCCATCCATCCATCCAATTAACAGTTAAATGTCTACTGAATCCTGAGGTGGCCCATTGTGTACTGTTGGTGTTATCCAGAAATGCTGTGGCATCTATAATTCTACCCATTGGGAGCACAGGTTCTTCCTGATCAGAATCAGGAAATTACATATCTCACTAAGAAATGAAGAGTCTCAACCTTCCTTTTGTAAGTTATGGCACAAGACAGAAAAGAATGCACAGCCATTTAAACAGACAGAGGAACAGTTTCTGGCTAATAAGTAAGAGTAGGCAGTCCACATCTTACAGAGGATCAGAGCTCCAGAGCATCTGTCCTAAAGGACCGAGTTAAAGAAGAGCTTCAATCAAGTTCTTAAGCAGAGGCTGAGAACTGAGAGCCCAAGACAAAGAAGCTGATCTGATTCTAGCAGACCAGCAGGCCCAAAAGAGAAAAGCCACATTCTGGTAGACCAGCAAGCCCAGGACAGTGAAACCATGCTCTAGTGGACCAGCAGGGCCAAGCACGGAGGCTCGGAAGACGTGGGACCCCCACATGAGAACTCCAGAATCTGGAAAGGAGATAAATCCAGAGCAGATCAGTATGACTCAGAAACTAGAGTCTCACCCAGGAGACTACATATTCACCAATTCCTTAACATGAAAGGAAAAAAAGATGTATTAGAGTATCCTTTACAGCCAGTTGACTCTCATTCTATTGTCATCCGCTAAACATCCATGCTTTTGTTTTCTCTATCAGGTCCCAAGTTAAAGAACTCCTCCAGGTAGTCACAAAACACTCAGAGTGCACAGAACAAGATAATCTGTTTTTCCACTCTGTACACAATGCTTACTGCGCCTCCTACATAAACCCAGGTGCTGGCAACTTTTAGTTTTTACCTGACTATGCTCATCAGGGGAGAGAGATGTGTAAATAAATCATTATGGTAACAGGAGAAGCACTAAAATAGAGATATGGCACGTTTCATCACTGGGAGATGTGCCTGACTCTGCCTGGGATTGCTTCCAGAGGTGACATTTCGCTTGCACCGGAAGCAGAGTGCGAAGCTGTGGTTATATTTCCAAATCTCTCTGGAGTCTATATTTTGAAGTTGGGAAGGCAACAACAGTGATTTGGAAAACTATCAACTTGTCTTGCATGCTGGAACTTCGCCAGGACACCTTTATGAAGCTTACACATTCCCATCCCTATTTTTAAACTTTAGTAAAAAAAATCACAGTAACAGCTAATATTTGCACTAAACTTTATCATTCACAAAGAGTGCTCACATTTGAGAATGCGGTCCTCATTGCTACCTTTTGAGGTGGTAGGACAGGATATGTTGTCCCCATTTTAGAAGTAAACTGAGAGAACAGGCAGAGAGTAGGCAGTGGGAAGGCACACAGCCAGCAAGAAGCAGAATATGGACTTGAACCCAGTGCTCTGAGTTTACAATCTGTACCCCTTTTGGGGAACAACCTAGAAACTAGTATAAGCTACTTATTTCTTTTTTTTTTAAAAAGATTTTATTTATTTTTATTTATTTGACAGAGAGATAGAGAGCACAAGTAGGCAGAGAGGCAGGCAGAGGGAGAGGGAGAAGCAGGCTCCCCGTGGAGCAGGGAGCCCGATGCGGGACTCGATCCCAGGACCCTGGGATCATGACCTGAGCCGAACGCAGATGCTTAACCAACTGAGCCACCCAGCGCCCCTAGGCTACTTATTTCTAATGGTGTACTTACTCTCTGTCCAGGAGGGCCTGGGGGTCCTGGAGGTCCCTCTTCACCTTTCAGGCCTACAGTGAGCTGCAGATAAGAACATGTTTTAGTTTCCATGCTGTCTATCCATGGAAATGACCTCAGTTTTAATGAGACTTTATAATTAAAAAAAATTTTTTTAAAGATTTTATTTATTTATTTAGAGAGTGCACGAGCAGGGGGAGGGGCAGAGGGAGAGGAAGAGAGAGAATATCAAGCAGGTTCCAGGCTGAGCACAAGCCTGATGTGGGGGCTTGAACCCACGACGCTGAGATCATGACCTGAGCTGAAATCAAGAGTCAGACATTTAACCAACTGCGCCACCCAAGTGCCCCTTAAAAAAAAATGTTTTTAAAGAAAGCAACTATTAATTCAACTCAAGTAAATTCCTTTTCTTGTAATATAAATAGCCATTCTTAACCACTGGAAAACCTCCATTTCCCTCGTAGACCCTCCATTTAGTGACATACTTTGCTCTGGCACTGGCTGTACATTTGAATCTAAATTAGTCATAAACTAGGATTGGTGCCAAAAAAAAAAAAAAAAAAAGCAAATATACTAGGGCACACAGAGATCTAATTAAAAACCTCCCATCTGCAAAGGATCAAATCAAAAAATAATTCTCCACATACATAAGAGGACATGGGTGGGCTGCGTCATTCCCATACTTCAAGGTGATAGATATGGATGTTAATGAAATTTATCCAGCCAGAAGGAAAATATATGTTGAACTGCATCTCTTTCACGCTGATAATGACCACTGATATTACATTCACACTTCAAAATGAAAAGATGCTGTCTCAGCGTTTTGTTTTTTAAAAAACTATAACATTTTACTCTCCACTTGGTTAATTAGAAGATCTCAACAGCCTTCCTTAAAATGAATGCCCTAGATGACCTTGGGTATGGGTAGTGGAACTATCAGAAAACTCTCAGGAACACAGCGGGAAGATGTCAGTTGCATTTCCGCTCAGGGTTAATATTCTGGGCTTTAATATGTGGCTTAGAAAACACTGGGAGGCACTGACATTTCTTGGAACAGCCAGTTATCAATCCATAAATCTTTAAAATAGTTCAGATTCATGGAACCATAGAATTTTAGAGCAGAAAGTGATCTTTGGTGTCAAGTTCAAGTCTCATGTTATAGAAACAGAGACCCTGAAATGCTGTGGTGAAGGTCACAAAGCCAGGGAGTGGCATTTCAGATGCCCTTGGGTTAGAGCAATAAAGCACATTTATTATTACAACATAAAAGCCAGAGTCTTCCAAAGAAACATTTATTATTTCTGGAATTATAGGCCACTTACTGTTAATCCCCTAAATCCTTTGGGTCCAGGACCCCCAGGAATTCCAGGATCACCAACAGCACCCTAAAGATTCAGATATAAAAAATCAATATATTAAAATATTTGCTATAAAAGAATAAAAATAATTCTCTCTAATCTAAAACCTAATTGATCTTATAACTAGACTATATATTAAACATTAAATGTCACCTTCCCCTGTTGCTTGGAACTAAAGTATTGATACACTTAAATATTCCCCAAACTATTTTTAATTTTCTAAGAATACAAATATTTATGCATGAATATCAAGGAAATGGCTGCCCAATCAGTTACTAAAAATATCTAAAGAAAAAATGCTTGAAGATCAGGAAAAACATATGGAGTATTAACTACAGAAAATACTAAATAATTACTTCCTAAATTCATGAGTCATTTCTGAAAAAGCTGAAGGTAAAAAAAAAAAAAATTTGCTCTGACCTTGGTGGGAAATGAATTTTAGCGCCTATTTATCAAAAAACAAATTTCACATTTATCCTTAAACTGAAATATGCTAATTTTCTCCCTTTATCAGTAAATTAGAAAATTGGTCTTCTCCAATGAGAACTCTTGTCCTAACAGTTATTTATATAGTTCCCTCTCGCACTCTTCTCTAGCTAAGGAAAGAATCTCTTCTGGTAATTCATCCATTAAAAGCACTTTTAAGAGGATTCAAAAATTGGCTGTTTTCCTGTAGTTGATTTGATTTGCTTGGACAATTTTTTGTAATCCATATTTTGTATTTTAATTTGAGCACCAACTATTGGAAGACACTCTTCTGGACAGAACACTTTAAAAAAAAAAAAAAAAAAGGAAATCTTATCCCAGAATTCCAGTGTATAAGAACAGGAGCTGCTCGGACTGAAATGGAAGGTATGTCTAGTGGTAGAGCACAGAGGTAGATTTCAATCTGGGAGGCTATGAGGAATTCTGGAAACTGTTTGCTCAGGAGAGGAACATGAGTAGGTCATTCTGTCGAAGACACCAAGTGACAGCAGTGTTTGGGACTAACTGAAGCAGGGAGAAGGTGGAAATGGAGACCATGAGAAGAATGTTGTCACCTTCCAGGCAAGGGGAAGTGAAGACCACAATGATAGAACAAACAGCAATAGCTGAAGCCAAGAGTTTGGAATAAGATTCCCAAGGCAGAGAAATCAAGAGGACAGAAGGACTAGACTTGAGAGGATGTCTAGAGGTAGGAGTTTCAAGACCAGGGACATCAGGCAACGAAGGACAGGTCAGTCTTTTCCAATTTAAAGATCCATAGTAGTTAAATCTGGTCCTTTACTCATGAAGCCCTGGCAAAACAATTGCCCTGCTTTTTTGCTTTTTTTTCTTTAACCTTCATTCTCAAGTAGAAAGTTAAGGTCATGGTAATTTCAAAACAAGGTCATGTGCACAGTACCTTTTGCCCCATATCTCCAGGGAAACCTCTTGGGCCCTACAATTTGCAGCAGAGAACATAAATAAATCAACAGACCACTTCTGCAGTATGATAGTTTCTTCTTATATTATTTAGGTTTATTTCATCAATTAAAGAAATAATTGCTTTCCATATTTACCTTTATTCCTTTTCGTCCCATATGACCATAGCCTGGGATGCCATAATCTCCCTGTGAACATACCAGTTCATTTTAATTTCTCAAAAGTGAAATTTAATTGCAATCTATACCGGTAGCAGGAGAGAAGCACTGGGGACTTCCAGTGGAGGGGGCCTTATCAGTGACCTCGAGCTCTGAGGACATGCACATTGCTGGGTTTTCCTCATTTCCTGCTATATGCCCTGGTACTTTGGCCAGCTCCGCCCTGCAAATACTGCAGAGGGCAGAGGGATGGTCAGGACCAAGGGACTCAGTGGCAGTTACTTGCCTGGAATACTGGAGCTGATTCAAAGGACATGTTGAGGAATTTCCCCAAAGAAGAATTGCTAACGGCTGATAGACATATGGAAAAATGTCCTCCTCACTAGTAACCAAAGAAATGCAATCTGAAACAGTAATGAGATGCTATTTTTTGTTAATTGGTAAAGATCAAAAAAAGAAAGTGACAAAGCCCACTGTGGGTGTGGATGCCCTGAAGCGCACGTTCTCTTATGTAACACATGGGTGCATAGTCATTTGAATATTCCTGAGGCCACTTTGCAAAAGAGTTCAAAGCTTAACTTAAATAGGCACATACTCTTTGAACCAGTCACGCTACTTCTGGAAATTTCTAGATAGAAATTATGATTTTGTCCAAAAATTTAGTTAGATACAAGAATGTTCATTGCTGCGCTGTTTATGACAATAGAAAATTGAAAACAAATCAGGTATTCAATAGCAAGAGATTGGTCAAATGAACTAAGGTATACACATTCAGTAGAATATCTTGAAGCTTTTAAAAGTGATGTTTAGGGGAAAATGTAATGACATGGAAATATGCTCATGATACACTGGTAAAAGGGAAAAATTGAGTAGTTTTTTTGGTATCTCCAGGATGTTAATGATATATATTTCAAAATAGTGAGATTATGGGTAATTTTTCTTCCCCATTTCCCATCTTTTATGCTTGGTAAATTTTCTACAATATCTATATATAACACTTATAATAAATATTATTTTTGAAAAGAAATGAAAAAATGTCTCCTATATTGGCTGTTCCATGGTCAGAGATGCTGGTACGGCCAGAGCCACTGGAACAGTTGGCTCATTTCTTGGCTCTACTCCCCTCTTCTTGCTGTTGCCTTAGAGTTTTGCAAGACAGGGAGAGAAATGGGTAATGCTGTTTTTCAACTGCCATGCATCTATGTGGCCATACTGGTTGTGAAAATATTGAAATGTCCTGCTATAATTTAACCATTATCCTCTCTGCAAGCCCCCCTTTCCCTCGAGCTGTTTTCCCTTTGCTTTAACAGACAGACTAGCTATAGAAGGAGAGCTGCAAGGGGTGGGAGTATGTCTCTGCATCTTCCTAGGAGGTCCTAAAATACCTTTCAATACCTTTCATCAGTCCCCTTCTCTTTACCACAGAACTGAGCACTTGGAGCAGTGAGAAGTTAAGGGTCCTAAAACGTCATACCTGTCTTCCTCTCTGTCCGGCTTGCCCCACTGGCCCTGGATCTCCAAGAATTCCAGGTTCTCCCTAGTAAGTGAGACAAGAAGAGCTTCAGACCAGTAAAATCAAACGTGGCTCCCACCATAGGAAGTTGAGATGGGGAGACTCGAACCTCTCAGTGAGGGTTCAATGCTCAGCAAGGAGATGGGGTGTAGGAAACCAGTAACGATCTCCCCAAAGGTAAGCAGAAAACTGCAGCACAGCCCAAGGCTGGGCACAAACACCACTTTCCCTGGGGGATGGGAATGACTGAAGGAGGAGGCGAAGAGTGGAAAATCTACTCCAGGGAGAGTTGATTCATTGGCTGATGCGTTTGCCCATCCAAGGATTTACTGTCCTGGAAAATAAAATGTTGAACAAGATAGCTGTGGGTCCTGACTCACCAAAAAAAAAGTGTGGTTGGAAAGAGAGACGATTAGACAGGCAATTATAAACTCAGGGGGCTACGGCAGTGGAGGAGAGGGGAATCTAAATTGGATTTGGTGGGGCTAAGGAGGCGAGCTGCCTGAAGGAAAGGAGCAGGGGCTCTGAGGCTTGACAGCTAAGTTATGTGAGCCAGAAGAAGGATCGTGGGAGGAGTGAGGATGGTCTGGGTAGAGGGAAGGCATTGGTGGGAAGCCTGGGGCAGGCGTGCAGGAGGGAGAAGTGCTCTGAAGCCTCAGAACTAAACAGGGTCAGAGGGCCTTCTAAGCTACTTTAAAGTTTGGAAATTTTCCTAAGAGCCACAGGGAAGTTAAGACTGGCTGCATAATTTGTGGGGCTCAGTGTACAACGAAAGCCTAGGCCCCACCCCCAAATACGAAGACTTTCAAGATGGTGACAGCAGGACATTAAACCAAGCATGGGGCCCTTCTGAGCTCCGCCCCCAGTGTGACCGCACAGCTGCCCGGCCCACAAAGCTGGCTCCGGAGCAGGGAGCCCCCGAAAGATTTGAAGCAGGGGGGTGGGATTCTGAATGGGCCAATAGTCTGCGATCTGACAGACTCCTAAAGAGCCGCTTCAGAGACAGTAGGGTGAATTAGAGAACTGTATGCACAAACAGATTTGAGTCTGGACACCCCTTACCTCCCTCCTGCACTCTGCATTCAGGACATTGGGGAGGTGAAGAGATTTTTCAGAGTTGTTTCATGTTTGAGATCACTGTGTCTCTCTTAGTGAAATGGGGCCATTTCAGGGAAGAGATAAGCAGTTAGAAATTCTTTGCTCAATGGGAGGAAAAGAACATATCAGCAGAAAGCCAGGTGGGTGGTTGATGGTGCCTGGATCATGTGAGGAATTCACATGGAAATCAAGAAAAGAAGGGAGGTACTTTTTTCTCAGTATTTGACATCTTAAAGAGATAACACTTACTTTTTTCCCTGAAGGCCCAGGACTTCCAATGTTCCCTTTAGCTCCCACTGGCCCAGAAGAGCCCTGAATGAAATTGCGAGACACATATGTTGGCCCTGTAGCAATTCTTAGAAAACCCATTAGATTAGTTTTGCTTTTCTTCATGTCATTTCCAACAGCTCCTTGATGCCTCCTTAACAAGAGACCCAGCCACCCAGGGGAGAGAGACATCTGCACGCAAAACAGGTGACTCAGGGTATAGTCCTGGTTAGAGGACCACAAGTCTTCCTCTGCAGGGATACCGCTGGTCCATGTGGGGCCTTAGTGAGAAATAGAAAAGGTGCCCTTGACGTGACTAATGTTCGTTCTAAATGCCGCAGATTTGTTATAATGTACTGATTTTGTGAGAACGAGACATGGCCACTTGTGTGTACTACACCATGAGCACGTCCAAAGCCGAATGTGTTTCAGTCCCAATCTGCAAATGGGCAACAGTATCTTCCACAAACATGCTGGGACCATAACTGGGCAAACATAGGTATTCCTTGCCTTCTGAGCTCCTGCTATCAGAGCTGAAGAACTGAACAGATTCAGAACGTTTTTCACAGGAATCCCTCACCATCCAAACTCGTATTACTCATTGTCAGAAACTCAGGGACTGAATAGATTCAGAGGGTGAATTCAAAGCTGAGCTGAGGAATCAAATCAATTTGGGTAACAAGGGATCTTTGTAGAGTCAATTTCAAATATCTACAGTCAACGGAGAGACGCATGGCACAGATAGATTTTTAAAAGTCAGAAAAACCAGAATAGTGTGTTGGGATTTGAAATGTCCAGAAGTCAGCAGGACTTGTAATCTTCCAAATGCTTTCTTCAGGCTGATGCAATGGGTTTGTACCTTCCCAGTAAAACCCAGTGAAGGAGAGAGAGGAGGGCTTAAGAAACGTGCAAGGAATCAGAGCTATGCTAAAAACCTGTCCCCAATTTTTTCCCCCAAGTCTGTCCCAAGTTTTTTTTTTTAATAAATCAAGTTTTCTTTTCTTTTCTTTTTTTTAAAGATTTTATTTATTTATTTGACAGCGAGAGAGAGCACAAGCAGGGGGAGCAGCAGGCAGAGGGAGAAGCAGGCTTTCCGCTGAGCAGGGAGCCCGATGCGGGGCTCGATCCCAGGACCCTGGGATCATGACCTGAGCCGAAGGCAGATGCTTAACGACTGAGCCACCCAGGTGCCCCTGTCCCAAGTTGACTGAAAAATAAAATACCCCATATGTAGATAATATAAAATAAACTGTATAGGAAGATGTTTTTGAAGTAAGAGGAAATGGTGTTGCTGGAGACCATTCCTGGGTCACTCACCTGAGGTCCTTTATGCCCCTCGCTTCCCTTCTCTCCTTCCTTGCCGGGAATTCCATTTAACCCCTTTTGTGGTAACAAAAGAAACATAGTGCGATGAAGCAATGAAAACATACTTAGGAAACACGTCCACAGAAAAGCACTGGTCCAACCCTTCAAGTAGCCTTTTAACTCTGAGGGTAAGCCTATCTTACAATAAGAATGAAGAGGAGGCCCAGACTCAGTGGTACAGATCTCATCAAGGAATTCTTGCCTGGGTCTAAGACCTTCATCCCGCTCTGACAGGGAGAAATGAAAAGGAGACCAAAGGGAGAAATAAAACCCTTAGAAGAAGGAAGGAATTCGTAAACAGCAGTCAGATGGATTCCTTTGTTGGGGCAGGTTACCTGGGCCAGAGTCCTCATCATCAATGTGTAAAATGGAGAGCAAAGTTGTTTCAGGTTCACACAAAAGGACATTTTAGCAGAGGAATTTAAGCATATTTTCTACTATATTTACCATCAAATACATGTATATATACTATATTTACCATACAATACACATACAGATCTTTCACATAGAAGAAAAAACTAGAGGTGCTGATAAATTGTTCCACTACCAAAGCAGCAGCTATAAAATGGCCCCAGCTGCCCAGTGCAAATGGTGGTTGCACCCACTGGACTAGCCTTGGTTCACTCCCTAAGTATCAAAGGGACCCTAGAGTGGCTGAGGTAATGTCACCCCTTCCCTACAAAGCCTGGGGATAGATCTAGACTGATCCCATGGTAACTTAGTCTAAAGGATTTGCTAGCTGGTGGCTTGGTTCAGGGACCCCAGAATCCTCAAGAGAACGCCAAATTCTACCTCAGTGTGAATCATCTGAAACTTCCTAGAAGAAAAATGAACTCTTGAGAAGGTCTTAGGTCTACGCACACCTTCCAGACAAGTTCTGGCTTATAGTGGGCTCCATAAGGTAACTAAATACTCATGTATTACAAAGCCATTACGTAGGGATGACCCCAGCATCTTTCCAACATGAAAGAGAGACAGAGATGTCCTGACTCCGATACTCATATCAGTAATGATATGACCAAGAAAAAAACGGCTCATGTAAAGCCCCATCAATAATATTCTAAAAGCACACTCACCCCCTGTGAATCAGTTTTAGATGAGTTGAGTCATAGTTTCCAATTCCTAACTTTCCTTCATGGGATCTGTGTGCAGGGCTTCAGTTAATAAGGAAAACCAATTTGTTGATCCCGATACTCATTACTAATACAATATTAAGGTCTTAATAACTCATTATTACTAACAATCTGATACAATAGTGGTGAGCACAAGAGCACCCATCTCCTCTATTCAAAATAGGAGCAGGTTTGATGGAGAAAAATCACTCTTCCATGTAGAATTCCAGGAACATGGTCCAAGGAGGAAGGCGAGAGCAGATTAAACATTTCTCAGTTATTTATGTTTATACAGAACTACCCACCGACTTCCCATCAGGATAACTCAGCATTATATATCAATATTTACAAAATTCTTCAACACACCTGTGGGCCTTGTAATCCGTCAGCTCCCTGGGTCCCTTGAGGTCCAGGATCTCCCGGCTCCCCCTGATGAACGAGTTTTCAGCGTTAACACTTTCTCCAGTTTCCATATAGATTCTCTCTTTATACTATCTAGTACTCTAATATACAATACAGGGGTACTATTTTGACTGAATCTTGGCTCACCACTTACTTGGTCTAGGATTTTATTCAGTTCCATACTAAGAAATGAACACAAGATCATTTCTGACTCTAGTAAAGAATTTCACTCGCGTGCAGTCGATTCCCAGCGTGGGCGAAAAGCAGTCAAATGGACAGCAAGTCCTCTTGTCTAGGACATGTCTGTGAAGGGGGTTCTGCCTTAGGTCAGGCCTGTCCAGTTCCTAGCAGCTGAACTGACGGACCCTTGTGTTTCCCCGCATCGGTGGGGCCATGTCTAGTGCTCTGCGCTTCCTACAACATCCTTGTCAAATGCTCATTCCTTCCCGGGGCCATCTGCATATGAGAAATCTCCTTGGAACCATCTACTACGGAAGGCAGGAAGTAAAGGGTACTTACTGAGACACCTGGGGGCCCCCTTCGGCCTTCCCTTCCCTGCAACAGAAAAGGCAAAGTGTTAGTGTTGGGTATGTATCCAGATGGAGGGTTCTTTAGAGGCAAACCAGCCTGTTTCATCCCCTGACAGACATAAGTAATGAGTAGCTCACAGAAATGGCTTCCCTGAGGCACTTTCCAAAGACAAGTTTTCACACTGGGCACTTCATTATAGACTAACATTTGGGGGATTGATTGAAAGCCAATCTGAAAGTCATTACAGATCCAGCTCCAGTCTAACAGCCTCTGACAATTATTCGGGAGGCTGTTTGGAGAATCAAATCATTCTGAAGAACCTGTCTTCTACCTTTCCCTCTTCAGCAAATCCCACAAAGTACTGTCTGCTAATCAGAGCTTCCTATGTGAGAACAAGCTGTGTCCTCTCCATCTCTCTGTCCGAGGCCCTGAAAGTATCTTAGAGGAGAGTAAAAATTGTGAGATTCAGTGCTTCACTGGCCCACTGAGGTTTGTTTCCAGGGAATTCTACAAGAAGGAAATGGCTGATGGGGTCTGCTCAACTATGTGGCAGTCCGTGGCACTGCCATGCTCATCTGAGAAAGGGGCTGATCTCTGAAGCCAGAAATCTGCCTGCACTTAAGCAGAGGTGATTTCCACGTTGCCAGCTCAGGCTCTCCCCCTAGTGGCTGCTTTGCCACACCCCGTCCTTTCCAGACCGTGATCGAGGCAGATGATTCAGATCTCAGATCCTAACTTCTTTCCCCCTAAACAGCAACAATAAAATCTGTACCCTCAAGCCCCCCCCCCGCCTCGCCCCTGCCCCTTTGAGCGAGCTGTGGAATATCTCAACCATCATTTACTTTGTATTGTGATAAACAACTATGATTACTTTAGGTACAAGACAAAGACTTTATTTTTTAAATTTTTTATTTAAGTTCAATTAACTAACATATAATGTATTATTAATTTCAGAGGTAGAGGTCAGTGCTTCATCAGTCTGATATAATACCCAGTGCTCATTACATCACATGCCCTCCTAAGGACTTTAAAAAAAATTCTATGAATTATTGAACACTACATCTGACACTAAGGATGTACTAAATGTTGGCTAATTGAATTCTAATTAAAAAATAAAACATTGAAAAATAATAATAAAATAAAATAAAATAATTCTATCCATGCATTCAGAAAGGTAGCCATGGAAATTATTTGAGAATCCGTTTTCTTCCAACTGCGTACCTTCTAGAGTTCCTTCGAGCGAACTACCTGACCAAGTATCATCTCCACCACGTTGGCTGATGATAGGAATTCCTCCACTGGGGTTCTGCCCCCCACTCAGGGACTCTCCTTTCAAAATGCAAATGCCCTCTGGGAGAAGTTACCCATTGTACCTTGTCAGTTCTTTGTACCTTGATGTGACTATAGAGTTCTTGACATATGAAAGCAGGGAAGAAATGGCAAACAACAGAAGTTGAGGCCACTGTTACCCTGCGATGTCATAATTCCATTAAAAAGGGTAAAAGAACATTTATTCCACATCAGACAATACTGCACAATGTTTAGGGATGTGTCTTTAGAAGTCAGGCACTCTTGAGCTGGACACTGCCCCTTAAAGCCTGTGTGGCCCAGAGCAACTGTGCAATAAGCCTTAGCCAGGAGGTTAGGACCCCAGACTCTGGAGTGAGATGGTCTGGGTCCAAACCCCAGTTCTGCCACTTGCTACCTATCCTGATCCTGGGCAAGTTGCCCAAGGGTTCTTGAGTATTCTCATCTGTAAAATGGATAAAATAACAGTATCTACCTAGTAGGTTTGTTATGAGGATTTAATATTTGAAAGTGATCTGATCAGGACGTGACACAAAATAAATGCTACGGAAGTATAAGTGCTATTATTTATAAGCATTTGTGTGTGGTAGGCCAAAAACAAGGGGCCTGGAATGTCATTTCAGGTCCTCTGGTTCTCAGTACATCATGCCACGGTTTCGGCAACAGCTGGTACAATTGACTTGCATAAGTTGGAATTCTGTCACAGAGGAGGCGATGTCTTACACGTTTGCTTGTGTTCTTAGAACCTGTCACCTACTTAAGATCCTCTGACCCTCAGAGAGAATTCTGGCCTTCACTGGAAAGGTGGGGGAAGAGGTAGAAAAGCTTGATGCTGTTTTATATTCACATTGCCTTGTTCAATTCAGGAGAAAAGTGGTTACAAAGGTAGGAGCTGGGCAGGGATGTGGATGAAGATGGGAGTGGGAGGCTGAGAGCCTCCTGTCTCTGAACTGACTTAATGTCATTGGCTGGTTTGTCCAAGTAGTAATCCCCAACCCCACACCTAGCATCTCTTTTCAAAAAGTGCTTGATTGATGGTGACAGTTACAAAGCTCTCTCAAACTCAGAGTATTTTCTCTTAAACCAACAAAAGTACCTATTTATCTTTAAAATTCATTGCATGTAGGGCATCTGCTGCTCTGCTGCTTCCTCCAGTTAATTTCAATTCTCTTGTGTGGAGAGAGGGCAAAGTCCCAAAGAATTTTTACCGAAGCACCAGGAAGCCTAAGCCATCTGACCATAGATCTTATCCCTTAAGAACTATGATTTAAGATAAACAAAGGCAGGAGGAATTAAAACACCTTTCTCCACTATCTATTCCAGAGAGAAAGGCAATCAGCCACAGCCTTCAAAGTGATGAGAAGACTCCAAATCTGTAATAGAAAAGCAAGCCAAGTATTTTCAGTTCCCTCTTGAATAAAGCTTGGGGCCAAATAAATCTAGGGCACTGTGCATTATTGTCTTTTTATAATCTCCGTTCTGAGGGCATGATAAAGGGTTTATTTTTTTAAGATTTTATTTATTTATTCATGGGAGACAGGGGAGGGGGGAAGAGGCAGAGGGAGAAGCAGGCTCCCCAAGGAGCAGGGAGCCTGATCCCAGAACCCCAGGATCACCACCTGAGCCAAAGGCAGACACTTAACCAACTGAGCCACCTAGGCACCCAATAAAAGGGTTTCTAACATTGGAAATGTCACCTCTCACTTCAGTAGTCCACAAAAAGAAAAATGATTTCTTGGTTGTTCCTTAAAAAGAAGGGGAAATCCAATATCCCTGTTTTAGGCTTAATATCACATGAGATGCTATAAAGTTATCCTAGGGTCTTGAGGTTGCCACAGACTTGGCCCTAGTCACCAGTGTTTTGGTTAATTCAGGAAGAACTTAACTGTAACTCTTCTTTCCCATTGACAACATTTGAAGAGAAAGAGAGTATGTTTACCCAATTTTCTTACAGAAGCTCAAAGATGCTAAGCTGCTGGAGGAGGGTTTTCATGTTAAAGGCACTGACTCTCTCCAAAGACATTCAAAAGCTTCTGGAAGATGGAAAGAGGAAGGCAGACTGTCACAGAGGTTCTCAACAAGGAGTGATTTTGCCCCCCCCCCCATTCCCCACTACCCTCATCCCAGACATTTGGCAAAATCTGCAGACATTTTTGTCTATCACAACTTGGGGGGAGTGAGCTACTGACATGTAGTGGGTAGAGAACAGGGATGCTCTGAAACATCCTATAAAAGCACACGATAGCCCCTCACAACGTCATCTGGCCCCGAATGACGGTAGTACCAATGTATCAGCCCTGGACCAGCCAACTCTGCAGTGGCAAATATCGTGAATGCCTCCGTGGCACCTTCAGGTGATAAGGACACAAAATAAATGTTCACGGAAATACTTACCCTACTTCCTCTGGAATTAGGATTGCCTGGTGTCCCTTTCTGTCCAGTTCTACCCTAGAAATACAATTGTTTCCCCAAGATTGTAAGGCACAGGATTCTGAATAACTACATCAGCATAAAAACCTCATGCACTATTAAAACAGCAGAACAAATGTGTCATGCTAGAATCTTTGTGCATATTAACACTATTGGGTCCGTATCTATTAAAGAGGAAAATGGTATAGCAACATGCACTGCTAACTAGCAGTTTCCCCATATAATATCACCTGCCAGAAACTTAATAATTTTACCCATGGAAGTGTAACCTACTACAGATGTGTCTTGTTTTCAGGAAATAAGGCTCTTCTAAATGGGACCTTAGGGGTGTTATTTACATATTATACTAAGTAATTAATTTAGACCTTATGAAAGTCTCAGCTCAGTAACAGAATTAGTCATTCATACATATATAAAATAGATCTATAGATTCTATGTCTATAAAATAGATCCAATTACTTGTCTTCCTTGTTCTCCTTTGGAGCCCTTTTGTCCTTTGATGTTACTGTTTTGTCCTGGATTGCCCTAGAGGAAGATTTAAAAAGTATTTTAGAACGAAGAAATATCAGCTTTTTTTTTTTTTTTTAAATACCATGGTACAATATTCAAGTAGTAAGCTAATTTGGGTTAACTAAGGAAGGGTAAGAGAAAATTCAACGTATTTGAAATTGATAGATTTTTGAAAAAATGAAAATAATATTTCCCCAAGTTTGAAGAGGGTTTGGTGACAAATGAAGCGATAAGAGTGTTTGCTAAAGACCGCCTGCTGACACCATGATGATTTTCTCTTCTCTGTATTGGCAGCTTCACTGATGCACTAGTCCAAACATGCTTATGCTACTCCCTTAGAGATGCAATAAGATTCCTTTTTAATCAAGTCTGCAAATACAGAATCTGTAAGATTAGAAGCCCAATAAGCAAACTTACGGAAATTTCTCCCCAAAAGTAGCTTGAAAGTCTCAACATAACACTAAGGATGATTAGGATGGAACATTTCCCAGCTCCAAATTTCCAGTATAATCAGCCAAGATCAGATGCACACAGATTTTTTTTCCCAAGCATTTAAGTCTCAGTCAACACCTACTACCCTGACTCCCAAGACAAGCCTTCACCTACAGGTTAGTGGGAGACACACGGGAAAGGAGAGAGGAACTTGGAGCAACTACACAATTCAGAGGCAACTAGACCCAAGTAACTTACAGGATCTCCTGGAAAGCCCTTCTCCCCATATCCCCCAGGGGGGCCTCTGGAACCTGGGCTGCCCTGGAAAAAAAGAAAATAAGTTTCTGAGTTAGCTTGTATGAGGGTTTTATAATGGGGTTAAAACGTCAAGGGTGTGTTTTGGAGGCAAGAAAACCAATCAGACAAAATGATCCATGTTCCTCTCCCCCAGCCAGTTTCCTCAGACTTCTCAAGCAGTACTCAGTGCAGTTTTAAGCCTATAGTCAGGATTATCTATAGTGAGGCTGAGCAATGGGAAAACTCTCATGATTTAGCATAGCACATCTGACAGAACTTTCTGCAGTAACAGAAATGCTCTATATTTGCATTGTCCAACATGGTAGCCATTAGCCATAGGTAGCTACTGAGCACATGAAATGTGGTTAGGACAACTGAAGAGCAGAATTTTTCACGTTCACTAATTTGAATTTAAATTGTCATATATTAGTAGTATTATATTGGACATCGCAGCCAGTCTAGGAACTTCTGACATTTATAATTAAATTGCCCACTGGAAACCTTCACAGGCATGTTCCACTTGTCACCTCAAACTCAAGTGTCCCCAACTCAGCTTGTCCAAACCAGGGTCCTTGAAGGCATTTTGACTGACTCCTCATTTCCTGCTTCTCTGATCACCTAGATCTAGAGATCTTACGTCCCAGAGCCAGAACTAGGGTAAGAAAAGCAAGTTACCTAGGGTGCAAAATTTAGGGAGACACTCACACTTTGCATAGTTCTGAGAATGAGTACTTTCTTTTTTTTTTTTTAAAGATTTTATTTATTTATTTGAGAGAGAATGAGAGAGAGCACATGAGAGGGGGGAGGGTCAGAGGGAGAAGCAGACTCCCTGCTGAGCAGGAAGCCTGATGCGGGACTCGATCCAGGGACTCCAGGATTATGACCTGAGCCGAAGGCAGTCGCTTAACCAACTGAGCCACCCAGGCACCCAGAATGAGTACTTTCTTAAATCCTGCACTCTAGCTGCTCATTCCAATCCGGGCCCTGCTATGTTCTTCTTATGTCTTGCGTCTGTTCTCACTGACGTTGCTTTACTTGAAGGCTTCATCACTTCTCACCGCAATTATTCTAGATCCTCTCATCTTTGCCTTGTATCTATGTCACCTCTGATACATCCTCCATACCACTGCCAAGTAATATTTCTGACATTCAAATTCAATTGTGGTCCCTGTACTTAAAATCTTTCAAAGACTCACGATTGCTTAATGGTTAAAAGCCTAACTCCTCCCCATGGCCCACCAGTGCCTTCCCAACCTCTTCCCACCACCTCTAGAACCTCACCTCCCTCTACCTGTGCTCTAATGCTCAACTTGCAGTGCCCCTAAGCTTGCATGTCTTTGCTTGTGCTGTTCCCTCTGTCTGGAATCCCTTCCTCCATGTGCTAATGCCTATCATCTTCAGCTCAGGAATCATTTCTTCTAGGAAGACTTCCTGGACTTGCTCCCTACCCTGCTGAGTTAGGTGCCCTTCTCTGGACTCTCATGTAGTTGCCTACAACATGGCCTCAATCACATTCTGCACTGTCATTAGCTATTAATATATCTGTCTTTCTATGGCCAGGGATCCTTGAGGACAAGGACAGTGTGGTTCATCTCTGAATCTTCAGCACTTAACTCAGTGCTTGGCACATGCCAGGTATTCAAAATATTGGATAAATAAACGGATCAGAACATAAAAACTGAGCTGTTTGGTACTAAGTAGGTACATATTAATAAGTTTTGAAATGAATTTAAGGTAAAAAATGTTTCACTGTGATTTGCTATAGCAAGGTCACCAAAATAATTCTGTATTTTTCCCTTGCTTTTTATGTTGGGTTGTTTTTTTTCCTGATGCAATAAAGAGAACATGGAAGCTGGTGACAGGCAAAAACATTCATTTTCAGACTTCTGAGGAATATGCCCTTAGAAGAACCTTGCGTGCCTCGATTCCTTCTCACTGGAATTCTTGAAAATTCCCAAACGGGACTGTAGCATCTACTCAGTAGTAACAGAACTTCATTTCATGGTCAAGTCAGTGTTTCCCTACTAAGCACTGGCACACAGCAGTTAAGACTGTCTCTCTTACCAAATTCTCCTTCTTTGATGTACTGAAAGTGTTACCTGAGATCCTGGATCACCTTTTTCTCCCTTTTCTCCAGGAAATCCATGAAAGCCCTAAAAGAAGTCAAGGAAAACAAAATTCCCATTTAAAGAGAAATACAACCTCGTGACCATATTATGGTACCTGAAAGATGGCTTACCTCTTCCCCATCCAGTCCGTCAATCCCATCCTCTCCTTGTTCTCCCTAAGGGACAATGGAGCGCAATCAGTTCAGAGGAGGGCTCTGCCACATGCTTATTGGGAAACTAATCCCGTCGGGAAATCAAATTGGACTGAGAAGACACTACGGTACCTTATGTCCAGAAAATCCTTTGGCTCCCTGTAAAAGATGAAATCTGTCTCACTGACATGTCAAAGACAGACAGCAGGTGGATTCACAGGCCTTTGGAGCAAGAAGGTGCTGCCTCCCTAAAGAAGATGATTGTGTGTTCCTTTAATTGCTTCTGGCTCTCTAACCACAAAGGGATGATAGATGGATTGAATGAATGCTCTGAACTCATTGAAATTTCTAAGAAGCAGAATTAGTCCACAGTGAGGACACTGACATGTAACTGGAGAACGGCAAATGGTGGGTGGAAGAGAGAAAAGGAGGGAGGGAAGGAAGAGAGACGCAGAGCACGTTGTAGGGAATTCAAAATCACATTTCCAGCAGAGCCTTACCTTTTGACCTTGCTCCCCTGGACATCCTGTAATCCCTTTATCTCCTGGGGGTCCAATTTCTCCTCGTCTTCCCTAAGAAAAGGCAATCAAACAGGTATCCAAAGTGACTCTTGCCAGAAGTTGCCAACAGTTTGCTTTTTACGAGTGAAGCTAGAGCACAGGAGCACTCTGAGCCCCACACAAAGCACATCCTTCCACAAATGCATTTGTTTAACTCTGGTTTTCCCCTCTATTCAAATGCCTTCCCCATCAACCTTGGGGGCTTCCTTACGGACCCAAGATCTCACAGAGATGCAGGATGAGCCCAATTGCTTCACTGTCCTCATTAGACAGCACAGCCAAAGTTTTGGAAGATGCTTCACCTTCCAGCCACCTTTCAAATACTCCAGTAATACATGTTGACCCTGGCATGGTACCCAAGGTCCCAGTGCTGCCCTGGAAAAGTCAGCATTGCTGATGGTACTGAAGGAAGCCGGTCCCAGGGGACCAGAGCTGAGTAGAAGCCATTGATGGGACAGGCCACTACTAAAAGAACTCAAGGATGGGAAGTGCTAGTGCTCACGGAAAGAACCACCAGGTGAAAGAGCCCCAAAGTCAGACCATCCACTGGGGAAAGAGTGCTCAAGGTCAATGATGTGTGTGTCTCCCATCAATCCTGTTTCTCCCAGGAAATATTTAAACACAGGTAAATGCTAGAGTAAAATGAATCTCCAGAGAAAAGGAATGTGGGGCTCCTTGAGGGCAGGAACCCCTCATTGTCTCTTTACCCAGTTATGTCCCTTGTGCCTGCCTCAGTCAGATCTGGGTGCAGAATGGGTGCTTAGGGTTTGCTGTTTGGATAAATAATTGTTTAGCAATGAGCTTGATTCTTTCCTTCCTGGTAGCAGAGGGGAGAAGGGATTTTCCTTCCTCCTGCTTTGCTTTCTTTTTTTTTTTTTTAATTTTATTTATTTATTTGAGAGAGAGAATGAGAGAGAGAGAGCACATGAGAGGGGGGAGGGTTAGAGGGAGAAGCAGGTTCCTTGCTGAGCAGGGAGCCCGATGCGGGAATCGATCCAGGGACTCCAGGATCATGACCTGAGCCGAAGGCAGTCGCTTAACCGACTGAGCCACCCAGGCGCCCCTGCTTTGCTTTCTTTATTCTGAAGATTATTCCCAGGAAAACAGGAGGCCTTGCTCGTGGCCACATGTTGCTGAGAGATGCCGAAACATTTTGACTTCCTGTTGACTGGACTGTTAGCCAGATGTGGGCTCATGGCCAGACAGCCACACTCAAAGCCCTCCATGCTGCCTGGGTGGTCTCCAAGACCCCTCTGCAGGTACGTGGTGGGCGGGTTAGAGCACTCCCCTCGGTGGTCATTTTGTAAACTAGGTCAGCACTAGAGCCTTAGAGGAATATATCAGTTTATAGATCAGGAGACTGAGAGTCAAGAAGTTAAGTGTGTTGCTAGGTTTCTTGTCTAGGTCAGCCCTTGGCTGCCTGGCCAAACCTATGCTTTTAATTATACCTGCCCAGGCATGATTTAATTTTGTTTTAAATATTGCTGCCCAGAGAGAGAGCTAGCTTGATTCTAAGGGGATGGAGATGCAGGCTGGATGCTTCCTTAACTTTCCCCACCCCAAACAGAGCCACTCAAGTGTTTCAGTTCCTTCAAATCTATTCTCATAATTCGATTAATGAACCAAGGGAGAGTTCTGGTTTTAAGGGTCAAAGACTGAGATTAGAAAACCTCTGTGTTGCATGGAATCATGAAGCCATGCCTTTCCATGTACTAAGCACTGAGCTGAGGTCCAAAGATAGCTCCTCACCAGTATCTAGTCCTACTTTGCCCTGCGTAGGGGAGACAGGACCATGCCCCACTCCCTGCCACTGATAAAAACATGCCAGGCAACATGTGCGTGAGCCTGCTCCCTCCTTCCCCTCAAAAGTGGATTTGGTGAGTGCTTATGATCCAGACCAAAAAAAGGCAGGGGGAGCATCCATTTTCTTTCAAAACCACCAAAATCCCCCATATAAATAAAACCCTTTTTGTAGGAACATAAAGCTGTCCATGCAAAAGAAAATCATTGCTTGTGTTGGGGGGAGGAGGGTCGGAAAAACTTACGGGGTCTCCGTCCTCTCCCCAGTGTCCTCTGCTGCCTTTCAGACCTGGAGAACCCTGGGAGGATAGAGAGAATACATTTCAGCCAGCTTTCTTCAATCTGAACTTGTGAAATCGTTAGGCATTGTAGACAAGTCCCTCCCTTCAACTTGGTGGCAGCGTCTACAGGGGTAGCTGTGAATCTGGGGAGAGTCTGACAATCCCTGACTCCTACCGGAGGCTGACCTGCGGAGCCCATTTTGCAGCTCAGGGCGTCAGGGCAGGTCCTGTGCCTGAGGGGCTGCATGGTGGGCAGCTGTGGCCCCTACAACTCTTCTAGAAGGCAAATCGATCACATTTCCAAAGAGATCATTTTATTTCCTTTTGCTTTTCTGAGAGCTCAAGGAAGAAGAAACACTTCTCCGAACAAGGAGGTTACATATATTTCAATTGCGATCACTTCTCCCTCTGCCACGTGTGGTTTAACTGCCTCGTGGCTTATTGGTGGCAAAGGCTTAATCAGAGGTTTGCTTTCCTCACCGTGTAACACAGGTCCTGCCTGTCTGCTTAGTACACCTGGGGGCTGTGCTTTTGGAATGTAACTCTAATACTGACCAGAGCAAAGTGAGGAGAGAGGAAACTGTGCTGAACAAAACATCGCAACTCGGTAAGAAGGCCAAGATCATGTACCCACAAGGATGGACAATGCAGAACTCATGAGCAAGTATTACATTTGCTCTCTTAAAAAAAAAAAAAAGACTCCTTTTAATTATGATATCTAAAATGCATTTGAAAAAGTACATAAAATAAATGAAATATAAAGTCACAGCTTAATTATTATAAAGTGAACATCCATGTAGCCACCACCCCGGCCAAGAAACAGGACATCACTGGCACCCAGATGCAGCCCGCCACCCTCCCAATGCCAAGCACTCCCACCCCCACCCCCACCCCAGGGAGCACACTCCTGGATTTTATGACAATACTTTCTTGCCTTTTTTATACTTTATTACTGAATTATTCATCCCTAGACATAAGTTAGTTTTGCCTGCTTTCAAACCTTTTATAAATGGAATCATACTCTATGTGTGCTTCTGTGTTTTGTTTTGTTTTGTTGCCATTACTGTGTTTGTAAAACTTATTCATGCTGTTATATGTACCTGTAGTTCATTCAGCCTCAGCACCTTAGAGCATTCCATTAATGAAGACACCATGACATATTCATTTAAGCTATTGTTGCGTAATTGATCTTCTAGAATTCATTTTTAAAGGGCTATTAATCTGCAATGCATTGCTCTTTTTGAGGTTCAATTTCATTCATTACTGATGAAATACAACCTTTGCCACTGTTTCTAACACCTTTTGCACTCTTCAAACTGTTTAAAGCGGGTGCGAAAGTATAAATTGCAAAACCAAGGAGCAACGTCACGAATGATATGTAAGAAAAATGGGAGTTATTCTCAACAGCAGTATCAAAAGTGAGCCCTTCTGAACTGGCTCCTATACCACAGAAATCGCATGAAATAAATGCCCAAAGCAATTACATCAGCATCAAGTGAAAGCTGCAAAGTGCACCGCTTGGCCTCAGTCCCACCCACCAAATCAAGGCACACTGGGTAAAATAGTTTCACAACTGAATGGCACCTTCGTGGCTAGTAGTCCTCGGGATCCATGAGGACCTGGAGCCCCCGAACACTTGCAAAATGTGCAGCAGCAAGTCTTCTCTGCAATGCTTCCCTGGAAAAAGCAAACTTGAGTGAGCAACAATGGTCAGGAACTTCACGGCATAAGAACAGTATTCATATAGATCGTAATGCACCACCTACACGGCCATCCTCTCTCTTTGGGGGAGGGGCTGCAGAGGATCAGAGGTGCTCTTTGACTTAATACTGAAGACAGGGCACTGAGCTAGCAACTGCGACGCAGCATTCCCTCTCCCAGGAAATGACCTGTCTATAGAAAGGGCACCTGCCACACGGATGGCCACAGGCCCAGTTTGCACAAGACTAGTTGGCTCCTCCTTGACAGACTCTTGTTATCTGGGGATTTCTGCAGCATAAACTGCTGGGAGCTTTTCTATGTGACTAGGGGCTGGTTGTTTTTTTTATTCCCCGTGCATTCATTTGGTGAGATGATAAAGGAGGGAAGGACACACAAAAATAAAAATACACTGCTCTGGTCTTTCATACTTTTTCTTCTACTAAAGACATGCACTTCATTTAGTGGGGCAAGCAAGGCAGTCTCTAGAAATACTCATCAAAACTCCAATTTCATTCCGATGGCCTTTTGAATAACTGCATTTCTGCTCCACAGCTCACCAGGTACTGTGACAGCATCTTGCCCAGTTCTCTCATGCCAATGGTCAGGTGAGTCCTGTAATCAAATCCCTTTCCAAATTCAAAGCTGGAAAACTCATCGTGGGCAGTCGTGTTTAGGGACACCACCAGCAGAGCATCAAGTCCTAGTCAGTAAACATAAGAGATTCAAAACCAAAGGGGTTGCACGTGAAAGAGAAGAAAAGCCCATTGTATTTCTACTCGATGAGTGATGTTCAGAGAACCAGAAAAGGGAAAAGGAAACATAAGAAGTAGGACTCTTGATCTATTAGGAACCCAACAGGCTTGCTTGCTTGTTCAGGCTTCAAACCCGACAGAAAAACACTAGCAGAAAACTGTTTAATGCTTCACCACCAAGTTTTGATTCAATTCTTGGGTATTTGAAAGCAATTTTTAAGAAAGGGCATTGTTCATCTTCAGAGGTTTTCTGAATTTTTCTGAATGTAAATTAATAATAGTTCTCAGAGTCATCTCCATGGCCAAACACCCCTGGGGGCCCAAGCCCTACGAGCCTGAGGAAAGCCCAGGGTGAACTCCTGGCCATAGCCAGGACTCCATTTATTCATTCATTCATTCACTCACTCATTAATTCACTCATTAGCTCATTTACTCTACCCAACTTTCATTAAACAAATCTTTGCTTATTAGAAGCCTATTATGTATTAATCATTATACCAGGGACATAAGATGAATAGGACAGGCACACTCTGTCCCTTCACAGAAGTCCAGTCCAATGGAAAAGGTGGACAGGAATCCACCTGTGTAGTGGTAAGTGTCCTGAGAGGGAATGGCAGGGTGCTTTGAAAGCCTAAAGGAGAAGCTCCCAACTTAGCCTTAGAAAGTTGTAGGTTTCTGGGAAGAACAGATGTCTATGCTGATCCTGAAGGATGAATGGAAGCTGGTCAAGGCAGAGAACCAGAGACAGGAGAAGGACTGGGGAGGAGCTGAGATGGGGAGAGTTCTAGGTAGAAGAAAAGTGTATGCCAGGAATGGAGGCCTGGGGGACTGAGGCGTGAGGTGTGCTGGAGGAAGAAGGGGATGGCTCTATGTGCCTAAGACGCTGAGTGTGGGGAGTGAGGGAAGGCCAGAGTGGGGAGCGGAGCCAGACCCTGTAAAGAACCAGAGGCTGTACTGAGGAATGTGATGTGCCCAGAACAGTGGGAAAGGAGAATGATACAACCCAGCAATCAAGCAGGAAATTTTGTGGCCTCTAGGGAGGTTGCTCATGGACATTAAACCCCAGAGGCCAGTGTGAGTCCATACCCAGGAGGTCTCAAATAATGCACCCCATCTGACAATCAGTGGAGCCTCGTGTCACTGTATAAGACTCTCAACTTTTGCATTTAGTTCCCAGTTCAGTCTGAAACTATGACATAGATTGGGGATATATGTACTAAGAAGTGCTTTTCAAGATCTATGTGGCTATCTTTCACATGGATAACCAGAAACAGTAGAGAGTGTCCTAGGTCAGGAGCCCTGGAAGCAGAATCTAAGAGAGGAATTTGTATGTACGTGGTTTATTGAGGGAGAAAGAGGTGGAGGAAAGGGAGGGGAAAGTTGTAAGCAAGAATGTGTCTCAGTAAAATCTTCAACTTGGTATGATTCATGAAGGACTCTGGGGTGTAAACTGTATCAGAGTTGACCCACTGGAGGCCAGGGTGCTAAGGTTTTTATCCCTATATCGATTTTCTATTTTCTATTTTTTTAATTTATTTTTATTTTATCCCCTTCCATTTCCAGGTGGGACGTGGTATAAACCCACCCCCACTTCTAGGTAATGGTTCAGGTCAGTCAAGGACACATGACTGTAGAAGGGCACAGGTATAAGTACTTGGCCATGGCATTTGCAGCATTTGGGGGATGAGCGTACAGGTTGTCAACAGGGTTTGGGGAGGCATCAACAGCATCTGCTACCAGTGGCCAGACAGATCCCAAGATCTACAACACCTGAGTAAGAAGGGACTTGTTAGCACATTCTATGCTTCACCACTTAAATTTGCAACTCAGTACCTGCTTCTCTGAGCCTGGCCGATTGATCTTCAAGCATTATCTCACTTTCACCCCCAAGACCATCTGAAAAGATGAGTAGCACCTAGAAGAAGAGAAAAGCAGAGGATGGAATGATGTGAAAATGAAATATATAATTGGGGAGGAAGAAACAAATGAAAGAATGTGGAGATGAGAGATTGAATGTGACATGAGTACCTGTCCTTGGGATTTAGATCTATCCTTAAATGTATCCCACAGCGACTGCAGGAACTGTGCATTCAGATGAGTTGGTCCATCGACAGTGACTTGCAGCAGGCTGTCAAATATTGCTTTCCGGTAGATTTGGAACTTGGCAGGGAATTCTTGGTCATTGTTCACCTTGAAGGCCACATTCACCTGCACCTCTGTGCCTGCTCCACAGCTGACCCTCCTGATGGAGGTGATGTCCTCTAAGATGCCTGGGAGGTAGGATCTCAGCCGGGGGTGGCCATGGAACAGCGGCTGCCCCAGCAGGTGAGTGGAAATGTCAAACCCGACCACTATGTCCATAAAGCAATCTGGAGACCAAGGGAAATGAGGCCGGATTAATGAGTAGACAGGAGCAAGGAAGAGCTGACCAGGCAGAAAAAAGAAGAGCAGTCATGGCATGGCCCAGGGCTGGAGGATCCCTAGTATCCAGTGTTCAAGAAGGAAGATATTGACTGCTTGATCAGCACAGGTATTTCCTCTCTCCTCTTTCAAATATTTCAAGTTCCAATAGCTAGTTCAAGTTCCAATCATGGTTTAGCCTCATTTTCAGTGGCTGGCTGTGTGTGTGAATGTGTGTGCGTGTGCGCACATGCATATTTTCTTCTTTTAATGATGACATATTATGATTCATATAATCATAACATATTAAATATTTGAAATATCCTTAAAGATTATTTAATTCAGAGGTCACAAACACAAATGGCTATGAAGGCCAAGTGGATAATGTAAAGGAGTTAGATGGGCCGGGAGCAAAGAGAATGAATGGAGAACAACGACCCATCTGTTCACTGCTCAACTCCCACTGAGAGTAGCCATGCGGGAGAAGGGGCCCAGTGTGGTGAGATTGTCTGATTTTTCCAAGGAGAGCCTGAAATCTTCATTTTTCCTGTGAAACCTTCAGTTTGTAAAAGCTGTCAACTAATTTTAACAAGTTGTCAACACCAGACAGGACTAACACAACTCAGCTGCAAGTCGCCATTTGGTCACTTCTGACCCAGCCCAGTTGCTCATTTTACACGTGAGGAAATCATGATTCCTGGAGGTTGCTGCTACTACACCAGAGCATCGGATTCCGGTGCCAGGGCCTTTTCTACCACTGTAATCTGCTTTCAGCCGAGCATCCCAAATGGGGTGTAGAAGATCTGGAGAGCTTGGAAAGACCAACCCATTTTGTGAAAGAAGTGGTTTCAGCCATAACTCTAGGAACAGAAGCACGCCAAGGAATTTCTGCATGTTGTACAAATTCCACAAAATGTTATATCCTGAGGTGCTGTCCTCCCAACTCCTAGCCCAAATGTACAGAACCTAAATCCTACACAGTGACTCTCAGCTGGCGTGAATTTTGGCCTCCCATCAGATGGCTCATTGCTGTCCCTTCATTTCCTTCCCTCCCTGCCCGCTTGACTCACTTACATTACCCTCCTGGCCTTTGCAGCCACTGGTGTTCATGACCTCTGGGAATCAAATAATCACTAAGGACAAATTCAAATCTTTACTATATTGTGATTATACAAATGCCATCATTAAAAGAAGAAGAAAATATGCCCACACATAGGCTCAAACAGATACACACAGAGACACACAGGAACACCAAGTCCCTTACAAAATGGTTTAAAAAAGTTAAAATAGTAAAGCTGCCAACCAGCCAATGTCTGTTTTACTTACTTCCCACTGGACACAAGGCATTATTCTAGGCCTGCCACAAGTG
This sequence comes from Neomonachus schauinslandi, assembly GCF_002201575.2. NCBI lineage: Eukaryota > Metazoa > Chordata > Mammalia > Carnivora > Phocidae > Neomonachus > Neomonachus schauinslandi. The sequence goes on from NC_058403.1 coordinate 128,261,103, forward strand.
GAGGGGGCAGAAATAGGAGACTGACTTTCAGTGGTAAGAGGGGCACAAAGCCTGGCTTGCAGTGAGGGGACAGGGCTGACCAGAGGACACAACCCAGGACCTCCTCCAGCCTCTGCACCCTTTTTCTCGTCTCTGAGCAAGAATGGCTGATCCCAACCTTCCTGGAAACAGAGGAGAGGTCTATTCTCACTGCACCCTATTCGAAAAATATGTTCAACTAGAGCCAGCCCCCGGGACACCTTGGGGGAAATGAAGCCCCAGGAAGGTGGCAATTAAATCAAAAACAAAAAAGACCAAGGGGAGCACTTACTGGTTTTCCCGCAGCTCTGGCAGATTTCACGAGCCATTCTTTTTTTCACATCCTCAGTCATTAATTTATTAAAGTCTTGGAGGGTGATTATTTTTTCAGAATTTCCTGTTATTGGCAGAAGTTGTTCCTTATGAACATCCCCTATGCCCAAAACCAGGACACAAATTCCGAGGTTTCTCAGGATTTTCACTTCATCTGCCACATCATAGTAGGGATCTCTGGATGTGATAACAACCAAAGTTTGAGGGACACCAGCGTTTCTTCTCCCACCAGAAGATGGATCAAACATGACCTTCACTTTTTTAAGGGCCTGGCCAATTCGCGGAAACCCCTTGCTCTTGGTGACGGTTTGAATTTGAGTCTTCAACTCCGGTATAGTCAGAGAGTTTTTCAACTGGACAATTTTTTGGAAGCCACTCCCAAATTGAGCCAACCCAATTTTTATTCTCTGGTTCTGAATGTCAAAATTATCAATTAAGTCTGACACGAAAGTTGTCATGGTAACAAACTCTGAGTGGGAGACCATGTCAGAGCCATCACAAAAGAAAACCACATCAGCTTCTTGAATGTCACACGCTGCAATTTGGAAAAACAAAACAATTATTTTCCTCATGAATTAGTCTAAATTTTCCCCTTCCTCAAATTCTTTAATTGCTTTACTAAATCCCCACATTAGTAGCAAATTGAGATAAGTTAATAGAAGAGAGAATCACCAATTGGCCCTCAAGAAGGAAAAATAGTGTGGGAGAAAGATAATAGACTTTGTTTCAAATTTTAATATTTAAGTGATTCATTTGAAAAGACACTGAAAGTTGCTTAGAGAAAGAACTTTGAATAGTTTGAATATGTTCATTAAAAAGTAATTGCAAAGGCTAGAAATCCCTCCGACACACCCAAATTGGAAGGTTCACCCAAGTCAAGGTAATGGTACTATGGTCAGTATTCCTGTTACTATTAATACTACCATTTGTGTTGAGAATTACCATTTTAAAAATGTTTTTGGCATACAATAACTGTTAATATTCATGACCATATTATGAGGAATTAATATAATTTTATAGATACAGAAATGGAATTCAGAGGTTAAGTAATTTGCTTAAGAATACACAATTGCTATACAGTGGAGCGGGTACCTGGACTGCCTCATTCTTTTTATCTTTAAATCCAGTATTTTTTTCTACTGCAATTTTTTATAATATCATAACCCAAATATTAAAATGTAATGGGACAAATGCTAATGGCTAGTAAACAGGGCAAAGGATCATCTCTCTGAAATCCAATGTGAAATGTCCCATAACCCAGGGATAATATTCTACCCTCACTTACAATCAAATGCAATGGCTGGGACAGGGGCAGCACTAAAGTGATTACTAAAAACAATTGAGACAAAAGAATGCCAGCTGCCACACAGTTCTTTCTAAGGGTAGTCTGGTAGACACAAAGATGGACTGCCCAGATAGATCTTCGAGGAAGGATTTGCTGCCCAGCTGTGGGAGTGTGGTCAACAGGGGGCCTCTGGCAGTCAGCTCCTTCAGGGTCAGCCTCACTGCAGAGAGATGTCTTGCAAAAGACCGTGTCCTTCCCAGGGCAGCCCACATCTGGGGACTAAGTGGGAAGGGGACATAACCACCCAGTCATCTTAGTCTGATGCTGGACAACACCAATGGGCAATACACGCTCCAGAGCTCTTTGCCAGGTTTGGAGCTTTGTCAAACATGCCTCACTGTGCAACTTCTTCTGCCCATCCTACTTTCCCACTTTCCTTCACAAGGTGTGGATCCCTAATAAACACCAGGCATCCTAGACTCTGCCTCAGTATCTGCTTCCAAAAGGTAGACATGGGAGATGAGACTAAAGCAGACTCCATCTTTGTAGGAAAAGACTATAGTCCTGGTGGTGTACTAGATTTGGTGGGGACCCAATGATAAACAGGAGGCCAAGCCTGCCCAAGGAAGTCAGTTTTGTGACAGATAAAGATAAAGGAATAGCAAATATGTGTCCAGTGCTACCACCAGGAGAAATAGAAGGTGCAGAATCTGGGAGACACATTGGGATCACTGTCAGGTATTGGGTCAGGAAACTGGCAAAAAAATGTTGAAACAGGACAGACAAACTAGATGTAGTGAGGGAATATGGGCTGGTGTGTTCATGGTGGATAGAATGCTGTATACAAAGCTACAGAGGTATTTCAGATTGACAGGAGAGATTGTGAAGTGGGGAGCGGCAACAGATGAGGTTGGTGATGTGGGCAAGGCTAGATGGAACTCAGGAATTCAGAAATTGTAAACTGTAAGCAGAGAATGAATAGTCCAGTGTGTGTTAGGAAGATCACTCAGTGTTCAGAATGGAATGGAAGGTGGCAAGACTAAGGGCAAGGAGACCAAATTTCAGGGTGGGAGTCCAGGGGCAGGCTAGAACAGGCAGAATTGAGAAGGTCCTGCTGCCTTGGGAAAAGTCACAATTTTTTTTAAAGATAATACCATCATCTAGTATCTGAAACCAAGGAGATGAATTCGTTGCTCACTTTGAGCTCAGGTGGCAAATCTTACACTTTCCTCAAGTGTGATACCTGCAGCCTACCCTACCCCAGTGGTATCTTACAGAATCAGCTTAGGTCCCTCCACTACTCCATATTGAACTACCATATCCTTCCATCTGTATTAGTGGCCCTTATCTAGAAAAGCACATTAGACTACTTCAACTTCCTATGGCCCTAGATAATGCCTATAATCCCACTTAGACAGCCCTAGATCTTTGAAGATAAAAGTCTATCTGTCAGGGCGCCTGGGTGGCTCAGTTGGTTAAGCGACTGCCTTCGGCTCAGGTCATGATCCTGGAGTCCCTGGATCGAGTCCCGCATCGGGCTCCCTGCTCAGCGGGGAGTCTGCTTCTCCCTCTGACCCTCCCCCCTCTCATGTGCTCTCTCTCATTCTCTCTCTCTCAAATAAATAAATAAAATCTTTAAAAAAAAAAAAAAAAAAGTCTATCTGTCAAATTAGGCAACCCTGAGTCTGGCCTGCAACTGGTGCTCAGTGGTTGCATTGAGACCATTAATGGAATGGCACAAGAGGTCCTGAAATGGGGTAAGGTGAATATGATCTGAAAATCACCACTTACGCTCACGTGCATTGCTACACATTCCTTCTTGTAGAGGCAGGTAAATATCTTTCAGTTTGTTGAAATTATCTACATGGAATGTATTGCTTTTACTCCCTGCCATAGCCTCAAGTTCAAGTTGGTCGGCCTGTCCTACACCCACTGCGTAGATATCAATGCCTTTGTTTCTTAATTTCAGTGCTGTCTCATTGAGCAGATTTCGGTCATGGGACACCCCATCGGTGATGATGATCAGCATCTGCTTCACGTTTTGCTGGATGCGGCTGCCATATTCCTCCGTAAACATTATGTTTGTGTAATCTAGAGCCCTGGCAGTAAAGGTACTCCCTCCGGTGTTCCTGTGCCTCCTCAGGTGCTCAGTGACTGTGGATCTGTTTGAGTATTTCCTAAGGTGGAAAAGAACCTCAGGATAGTCCGAGTATTTGAGAGCTCCAATCCGAACTCGGTCGCTGCCAACATCTGCTTTCTTCACCAAATGGATAGTTAGATCCATCATGCTTTCTTGCTCTTGTGTGTTTATGCTGCCTGAATGATCCAGCACAAACACAATGTCCAACACTTTAATATTTTTACAATCTGAAAGAAGAAGAAAACAGGCATCACAATCTTTCTGCAGTGTATTCTACACAGACAACTGAGAAGGGAGAAAAAACTAACCTCTGCCATGAACCTTCTATGTGCCAGACACTGCATCTCACTTGTTAGAGGTGGCTGTTGCCATTTTATGGAGTAAGAAACTGAGGCTCAGTGATGTACAACTTGCCCAGATCATGATTCTGCAGACATTGTACTTGACAATGACTCTGCAATGGGTGGTTCTTAAGCCACACCACTCTGTTCTGCTATATTTCATTAGGACATGTGATGTGTTTTGCTAGGCAGACTTTCAACTGAATGGAAACATCAGAAGGTAGTTCAATATCAATATAATGGTGAGATATGACTGATGTTTGCCAAACTGGCCCACCATTTTAAAGAGCACAGAGGCTCTCTGTATCAGCTGGGATTTTTGTCCCTCCGGTGCCAGCTGTCCTTTCAGCTTCTGCTAGACAAACTGTCCCATGTGCACCATGCCTCTCTGCATTCATTTGTACTCCTTCCCCTCACCTCCTGAATTAGAACCCAGAAAGGCCCCAAGTAGTTGGGAGAGCTAAGGCCCTATCACTTCCCCGCAGCCCCAAGATCTCCTCTACATTGGAAGTCAAGTGAGTACTCTGGAAAGGTCTCCAAAGGGTGGGGCTTCTCTCCCCTCTTTCCCTTCCCTCTTCCCCATATAACTTAACCACATGCCTTCCACAATTTCGCTTTCTCCATTTTCTACCTGCATATGGTAACTCCAATCCTTATTTCTGGCAATGAGGTCTCAAATTCTCAAGTCTAAGATGCTATGGATGAGCCCATACTAAATCCGTAGGAACCTGGGGCAATGACATGACTTGATGTTTATGAGTCGATTTGATGTGTGAGTCAGCTGAAATTTCATCTTATGCTCCATAAACATTATGTTTATCAAAATGAAGAAATACCAGGAAGAGCTCCGTGGATTTCAAAGGTGAGGATGTGGCCTTAAGGCCAACCTGTCTTAGAATGTCTCAACATTACCCAGAGCTTGAGGATCATTGCCATTTACACTAAGCTGTTATGAGAGAAATTGCAGTGCCACTGCCTAAAACTCAGAGTTTACACTAAGACATTTTGTTTGTTAACTTCGCAAAAATTTCTCACACAGAATTCTGAATAATATAGTCCAAGGGAAGTCTTATGTTGCCAGGGGAACAACATACAACAAATTTACCAACACTTCAATGTTTTCTCTTAGTTGTATCCAAAACACAGATAACGGTCCGTGGTAGGTTTAAAAGCACAAGTGTTTTTAGTCTTATGTGTGGATTTATAGCAAGTTCTTACCCAAGAGCTATTAAAGTTGATGGACTCAAACTAAAGATTTGCTTGACACAATCTGAAAAGAACTACAGTTTGTGTGAGATAAAAATGATCCTGAGCAATCATTTTTAAAAAGTAACAAATTAAAATTTTCCAAAGGGATAGATACATGAACAGGCAAATGTAAAATACCTCACTGATAGAGGTGAAGAAAAATAAGGTGAAGGAATGAAAATACACACTATATCTTTAAAATAAAGAGGATTTTTGGGGGGCACCTGGGTGGCTCAGTTGGTTAAGCGACTGCCTTCGGCTCAGGTCATGATCCCAGAGTCCTGGGATCAAGTGCCGCATCCGGCTCCCGGCTCGGCGGGGAGCCTGCTTCTCCCTCTGACCCTATCCCCTCTCATGCTGTTTCTCTCTCTCTCTCTCTCTCCAATAAACAAATAAATAAAATCTTTATAAAAAAATTTAAAAAAAGAGGATTTTTGGGGGGAGGGTATGCTTAGGATATTGGATTTGATTTAACTAAAAGGAAGATGAATTTGTATTTCTAGTTATTTACTACTTGACAATGATTGCAGGTAGGCAAGAAACAATTCTGGGGAATCATTTGGGATTAAACATTTCTTCTGGAAAATCTAGGTATGCAGGTAGTGAAGAGTTGGAAGTTCAATGGAAAATTCTGAGAACTTTTTGGAATAGATTTGAAGTCTTCACAGCCAGACTACTCTGTTGCCAAACTGGCTGACAAGATTGTTAAACTGGAATATCCCTGGAGGTCACAGGTGTTTTAATACAACATAAATAAGACCAAAACTTAACACCAAAGTCCAGATAGAGTTCAAGCCCATGGTGCAACCCACTGTTCACCCTATGAAGTCAACAGCTAACATCCCGGAGTCCTGAAGGATAACAGTGTCACTTACCATGGAGAGCACATACACGAAAAATGAGTTTGCTTTCTATTGCCTTTAGATCATCAAAGTTCTCAACATGGAAGACGAGGTTGCCATCCCCACTGATCTCCTCCAGCTGCATCCTATTGGCGCCAAACACCCCCACAGAGAAGATGACCACACCTTTGTCCCGAAGAAATTTAGCAGGCTCTCTCACAGGATCTTGTGCTTCTCCATCCGTGATGAGGATAAGAAACTTTTTGACCATAACACGGCCCCCCTTGGCGGGGGTGAAGTATTGATCTACAGAAGTTAGTGCATTTCCGGTCAAAGTGTTCTTGTTGATGAGAGACATTCTGTCTATTGAATCAGAAATTTCGGTCTGTGTAAAGTATTTATTAAGCTGGAACTCTTCCTGAGTTTTATCACTGAACTGAATGACACCAATATGAGTTCTGTCTGGACCAATCTGAATCTTAGCTACTAGGTTTTTCATGAAGGTTTTCATTTTTCCAAAATTTTCATGTCCTATACTGCCAGAACTGTCCACCAGAAACATGATGTCAGCCTTCATGTCTTCACATCCTGCATGTTGTCAGAAAGACCAGAAATGAGGCAGGTTGACATGATTTTCAGAATATAGAGAAACACTAAGACAGAAATAAATGCATTAGTCAGAAAACATCAGAAATTAACTCAAGCACCTGCTACCGCATTTGAAAATTTTATCTGCTGCTGTGGGTAGAGGCCTGTTGACTATAACCCTGAATCAGAAATCCACTGAATCCAAGAAGTTTTAAAGAGAAAATGCAACTTCCAAAGCATATATTCATTTATGCATCATTCATTTATCTGTAACTCATTTATTCATAATTCTTGAGGTGTATGAAATGCCAAGTATCAGGTTACGTGTTAAAGGATGCAATGATGATCAAAAAAAAGGAATCCAAGAAAAAGCAATCAATTCCCTACACTCATGGGACTTTTATTTCAGGGTTTTATGTATAATGTAGAAACACAAAATTCTAAGCAATCTTTATATGCCATTATTTTCTTGGATATTTTAAAGTGATTTGATAAACATTATAAATCAATATTAAAAATTGGGATGAGAAACTTTTACTAGAGATAATAAGTGCATTAGTAAGCACATATCCATTCAGCATGGACTATTCCTTTATTTATATATAAAATTTGTAGATACGCTACTGACTGGAAATGGACATATTTTTGTATACATATGTATGCGTATGTACATGGATGTACACATTGAAGACCAAATTCTATAAGCCATAGAAAAAATCCAGTTTACTAATTAATTGTACAGGTATGTGTGAGTACATCTATCTATCTCTCTATATATAATATGTAAATATATTGTCGTTAGCATGTATCTCCTTAGTTTTATCCCTTTGGTCTACCTGCTGTCACTGCCATTCTCTTAGTAGTCCTTCCCTCAACACTCACAGAGTCTATCCTATACTATTTGAAAATAAACAATTAGCATTAGTCAAAGAAGAATAAAACAATGCTTATTATTTTTTAATAATTTATGTAAGGCCCACCAGGGAACATTAAAACCACCATTTAAGACCCAAGCTGCCTGGGGCCATCTTGAAAGTCATTAATAGAGAGGTCACTAAATACCTTTGTGGCCTTGGCAAGGCCCCACTGCTGTGAAGTGTGGAAGCCTCCCTTCCGTGAAACATATGGAAAGGAGTAGACTTTTACATGTGGTTTAGTACTCACAAGGTCTACCTCCTTATATCTGTTTGTGACAAGACTGCTTCCCGTCCTCTAATATCTGGTCTCCCATCCTTCCATGTCAATATAGTTTCAACTAGACAGATGATTGCCCAGGAAAAGACCGTATTTCCTAGCCTTCCTTGAAGCTACACATGGGCCTGTGACTAAGTTTTGGTCAATAGATATGAGGAGAAGTGACTCGCCCACTTCTGGATCTTAACATTAAAACAATTGAGTGTGGTGGGCTCATATGGCCCTTTTTCCCTTTCCACAAATGCAAGGTGAAGAGAACCAGAGCTTCACTTTTGACCTAAAGATGGAAGCTATGTGTTGAGCACGGAATAGCCTCTCTGCTAGACCTCCACTACTCACCCTGGACCATTATACAAAAGAGAAATAATACCCTACATTGTGTAGTTTGGGGTCTTTTTGTTACAGCCCCTTTTCTTGCCCCCTAAACAATAAATACACTGTGTCTCACTCCATGTGCATCTGCTCTGAGACTAGTCAGTGTTTTTCTAGGTCCTCGGGCTTTGGTTCCTTCGTTTCCCTGCCTCTGTTTGCCATCTTATGGCTCATTTCCTTATCCATAGCTTGTCTCCTCTCAGGTGTGCCAGTGCTCAGGCACCTGCCCTGCAACTACCCACAGGGGATGTACTGCACCTTCTCACATTGGCCCAGGCCTGTCTCCCTTGAAAGACTGAGATATAATCTATTTTCTGTTTCCTGGAACCCTTTTACTTTTCTTTGCATCAACCCCAGGAAACGTTGGGGAACTTTTACTCTTGTACTTTTTCTAGACCCAACTACTGTCCATAACGGGGAGAATAATGAACAATATTGCGATTTGGAATTTTGCTGTGAGCTCCACTTATTTGCTTATCCATTTTTCTTTCTTGTTTTTTTTTTGTTTGTTTTTTGCCTTTTTTTTATTATGTTCAGTTAGCCAACATATAGTACATCATTAGTTTTTGATGTAATGTTCAACGATTCATTAGTTGCATTGCTTATCTATTTTTTTATTTTAGTGACTCAGAAAATCCCAAAACTTTTCCACTTTTGTAAGTTCAAATAAGTGAAAATTCTTTTACTTTTCTCATCAGTGAATACATTAGCTGACTTCTACAATAGCTCCTTTTTATGTGACAGTTACTATGTGCCCACGTGCATTATTTTAAGTGTTCCACATGCATTATCACCTTCAAGCTTCACTAGAGGCCTGCACACAGGGATGAAGGCAGGTAGACAGTATATAACCCGTTCAAGGTCCCACAGCTAATAAGGTTGGGGTTTGAACTTTGACTCATTGACTCCAGCATCCTTTATCTTAACCAATAAGTTAACATGATGTGCTAATACTAGCAATCAGCACATATCATCTTTAATTAGTAAGTGGCTATTACTAATAAAAGAAATCACAATCAGGTAGAGGAATTTGCAAATTGTTCTTCCTAACTTTTGTTACATGATTTTTAGTCAGAATGAAAATGCAAATATGTGTTTCTGTTACAAATAAAAATAAGCAATTGTTATATGTGTACTAGATATGCATTCATAATAGAGAAATGATGGTTGATGTGTATTATGCTAAACCTATAAGGATTCTATGATGTAGGTGTTACCCTTGCTTAATAGATGAGGAAGTTTGAAGGTCAGGTAGGAAAGTGAGTTGGATCCTAAAGCAAGAGCCCATTTTCTTTCCACTGTGCTCATCTGCTTTAATTAGCGCATGCACATACACACTCACATACACGCACACACGTGCACACACAGAATAGAGTCTCTTACACACCACACCAGTGGGCTTTGTCAAGGCCACAGTATTCTCAGCAACCTTCCTACTTATGACTTTCAAGATGGCCTCAGGGCATCTGCCTACAGAGGGATTTTCCAATATTGGCAATTAGTTTAAAGGGGCTGAATCCTTCCCTGGTGATAAAGGAAGTTAGCAAAATGTTAACCATACAACTGGTCACATCACTTCTTGTCTCAGCCCAGCTATTAGTCTGCCCAAAGTACCTAATGAAGTACAGAGAATAAAGCCTTTTTTGTTTTGCTTACCTTTTTCAGTGCAAATTCTGTGAACAACTTCATTTTTTATGCTTCTTAAAGAATCAAAGTTCTGCCCAAAGCTAACCCTTTCTTCTTCCCCAGCAATTTGTTGGAGTTGTGCTTTGTTAGCCTCCCCAATGCCAACTGCATAAATGGTGACTTGCTCAGCCCTTAATCTCTCAGCAGGCTCCAGGACTTCATCTGTGGACCTCCCATCAGTCAGCACAATGAGGTAACAGGGAACCTTGCGTGTCCTATGCTTCCTATCCTCTTTTATTCTTGACAGCATGAAATCCAGGGCCTCCCCAGTATGGGTGTTGCCTTGGAGTTGCTCAATGTTCAAAATAGCATTTCTTAAGTTCACATCATTAGAACTGTCACTGATATAAATCTCCACTCTCATCTTATGTGAATACTGCACAGCTCCAACTTGGACTTGGTCTGGGCCAATGCTGAACATTCCTGTCACAGCCAACATAAATTCCTTGATTTGCTCAAAGTGTATTCTCTGTATGCTGGTTGAGCCATCAATGAGGAAATAGATATCAGCCTCTTTTGTATCTAGACAGCCTGCAAAAAAAAAAAAAAGTGGAAAATAAGTGGAAAATGCATTCTTTGTTAATTACAGAGACTCTGGGGAGAACTTTGCAAGAGGGTTTATAGAGGAACATGAGACCATGAAGGTTCTAGAGAATGAGAACTCTTCATCATTTGCACAGAGTCTGTCTACTTCATCAAACCTGTTCATGCCCATTTTCTCCTTTGAAATTCACAACAATGATCCTATCATTGAAACAGAGTGATGCCCAGTGCTTCTTTGTCTCAGGTCACACAGCCAGTTAATTAAAAGGAAGGACCAGATTCCCAAGTCTCCAGGCTGCAAGTTAAATTGTTTTCTAGTATTGACACATGACTTTTTGGACAGTTTATGCCTTATCATTTCTTGAGAAATGGAATGGAGGAGAAGACCTACTGCTCTTAGTTCCCCGATAACTTCTTCTTCCCGGAGCAACTAGAACCCTATATTTAAAACTAGAACCAGATCATATTACTCTTCTACTTAAGTGTTTTATCATTGCATTTAGAATTTAAAAATAAAAAACTGGCCTCCACTTTCTCCCTGCTTTTCTCTCGGACCCTATTTCCAGCAATTCTTCATCTTACTCACTGTGCTCCAACCATGCTGGGCTGCTCTCTGTACTTTGAAAGTGCCCCAAGGCTTTTGCACTTGCCCTTCTCTCTTCCGGAATATTCTTCCCCCCTAAATATTCACATAGCTGGTTCCTTCTTATCTCATCATGGATATGCCAACTCAAATGCCAGTTCTTCAAAAAGGCCCTCTCTTCCCCTCTAGCTAAAACACATCAGTCGTTGCCTATCCTATTACCTTATTTTCTCTGTTTTCTCTATGATACCCATACTTTTTGAAGTTATCTTATCCATTTGTTCATGAGCACAGACTGCTTCCTGCCACAGAGTGTCAGCCCCACGAGGGCAGAAACTGCCTCCTTCTCTGTTTCCACCTAGTACACCTGGTACATCACAAGATTTCAACATAAAAATTTTAAATAAAAGAGATCTCAATGTTCCTTCCTTTGTTAAGTAGATTCTATGAAAACATGCTTTAATAATTGTCTATTTACAACTCTATCAATTACTGAAATTGGGTAGGAGAAAGAGCATACTTTTAAAATTTAGGTTATTTGTGTAATTATCTGGTTGAGTCCGTGAAAAGATCTTAAAATACAAGATAATTTAGTCATTTCACAATATTTGCTTTCTTGACAGCTTTTTGGCAACTTGTAGCTATTGACACTACTTCAGGCTATGGGGAGTTGGTCTTTATGAAATCAGAAATACTGGAAATAAGTTGGGACCTGAGAATTAAACTATGAAATCAATACATAAAATATTAGGGCAAAGCTAAGCAGTTATCTGCAAAAGATAGGATTAATCTCAGGCCAGCAAAACTTAATAGCAACCAGAATGGAGTGATGTATTTACCTAATGAGGAAGAATCAGGGGTTTTTCAGAATAAATACAGTGGTGGTCAGCAATGAAGGAGAAAAAAAAATGTGAGTCACAGTGGGTAACCAAGGCCATGCCCACCTAGCCCACCTAGAGCTGTGCTGTCCAATATACTAGCCACTAGTCATCTATTGCTATTAAAAGGTAAATTTAAACTTCTTAAAATTCAATAAAATTCAAAAATCAGCTCCTTAGTTGCACTAGCTACATTTCAAGTGATTAACATCCCCATGCAGCTAGTGACTATCATATCCAACAGTGTAAATACAGAACATTGCCATCATCACAAAATGTTTGGACAATGTTGAAGAAAAATGTGTCGCCTGGCCCAAAGGTCTCACCTATACGGTTATGCAGAGATAGAGAGAGAGATGTATATTTTGACTTTAAAATACCCAATTAAATGTTACTAGACATTTCAATCATAAAACGAATTCCATTGCTCTGATTCTGCAACCTCCAGCAATATCTTGATTTCAATTTAGTTTCTCAGTATGCATGCCTAGAGGGAGAAAATGTACTTCTCAGAGGACATGTATGTCCAGGCCCCTGGGCAGTGATAGTCCTCGTCATAAATATAACTGCCACTCTTTTTCTGCACATCAGTCTCTTGGTTTGATTAATGTGAATCTCTCCTTGATTTAATGAAATCTGATTTAAAAAACTGGCTACCTACTCTGTGACAGATGTGGTGGCTACAGTGACTAAGTCAATATAGATTGGTTCTCTGTGTTTGACCATTCTGAAACTACAGAGCTGGCCATCATACTCTAGACCATGGCAAATTCACTAAGTTCAAGGTTCTCAAACATCGCTAACAGGAGTTTATAAGGGATCTTACTAAAATGCAAGTGCCCAGGCCCTACTTTGAGACTGATTCATTAGGTTTTGGGGAGGGCTTGGGCCAATGAATTAGTGATAAACTCCCCAGGAAACTCTGATAAGTTTGCAGCAGATACTGTTGGCACTTAGCCTGTATCCCCTCAAACTCTACCATTTCTGTGCCCATTGGCTCCTAACACTCCCATTCCAAGGGCTCACACCTGTGTCTGCTTGTGGGTAGGCTGCACTCAGTATGCTAGAACCTTCTTTGCCTGGGGCTTGAAGAAGTGCCTGGAAATGTACATTCTCTCATGTGCTGGAATATAAATTCTCTAGATACACTGCCCCCTGACTGGGACAATTCTAAGGTTTAACCTACACTGTCTCTAGAATGGCCCTGTAGAATTGAACCTCCATGGGACTTGGCTTATCATCCTTCCCTTCCTGGTCCCAACCCTCACTTTAGTACCAATCTCCAGTTTTCCCTGGGCATATTTTCTAATATATCAATTTCACACAAAGCCTTCTCTGGCATCTACTTCTGAGTAACCCAACCTGAGTCAGGTACCAATTTTTGAGAGCCACTGAATTAATAAAAAGCTACCTACCGAAGCCTTATGAAGAATAGCTATCCCCCTTGGATGGCCCTTGCCCCTAGCCTTGGCCCCCTAACTTCCCATTTAGAATTTCTATAATGAAAATAATAATTTGTTTGTCACATGATTGTAAACTCTCCAAAGAGACCACACTACACATCCCTCCTGTGCCCTAATAGCTAGTACTAGACCAAAGTGGCTGCCCCTCAGGGAATTCCCCCACAGGTCACTCAGGAGGGAACAGAGGACTTGTTTCTTGCTCCTGTGTGTAATGTATACATGCCACAGAAAATCCAGGGCTGGCCCAGGATGAATTCTTAAACCTTCAACCGACTGGTCTGAGTTTAAACTTGGCCTTTAGGGCGCCTGGGTGGCTCAGTTGGTTAAGCGACTGCCTTCGGCTCAGGTCATGATCCCAGGATCCTGGGATCGAGTCCCACATCGGGCTCCCAGCTCAGTGGGGAGCCTGCTTCTCCCTCTGACCCTCCCCTCTCTCATGCTGTTTCTCTCTCGCTCGCTCTCCAATAAATAAATAAATAAATAAATAAATAAATAAATAAATAAATAATATTAAACTTGGCCTTTAATACCATTGGAAGATTACAATTCTTTTCCATGTGAGTTCTGCCAAATTCCAGTTCCAATTGTTCAGAAGCATTTTATCCACAAAGGAAATGTATGAAGACAACAGGTATCTCAGAATTAGGTAAACACAAAGTCACATCAAGTAACTCTTGATATGTACCTTTGAAAAGAGCTTGGTAAAACTATAGCAGATTCACAGTGCATCTTAACTAGGATATCTTCACTAGAATGATGGAAGACAAACATAATAGAAAAGATCAAGAAGTGCAAAAATACTCATGTGCATAAAGATATAGGTGCAAGGATGATATTATCCAAGATGTTTAGAAGGGGAAAATATGTGTAACGACCTATGTATCCAACAGTTTAGGATATGTTAAACAAATTATATTCCATTCATACCATGGAATTTTATTGCCAACTTAAAAAGAATGTTGCAAAATAATATTTAAGGAAATGGATGGAAGTTCATGATACAAGGTTGACAGAAAAGTGGGTAAGGATGATAATACTGGTTATCCCCAATATTATTGTCTCCTATAATACACTAATTAAACCCCCAGTTATTACCAAGATACTGGCAGCCCTAAATAAAGACTACATTTTCCAGCTTCCATTTTTACAAAGGTGTGACATGTGACTAAGTTCTGGCCACTGGGATGTAAACAGAAATGATATGTGTAATTTCTGGGAATGTCTTTGAAGAAAAAGGTGGAAGCCTGCCTACTTCCTTCTTTTTTTATCATTCTTGCTTGTTGCATATGAATGTGATGCTGGGAGCAATTATCTTGGACTATGATCCTGGGAATAAAAACCACAAATGGCAAAAAAAATAATGTAGAAAGAGACTTGACACTGGTACACCACACCAGCTCTGTCTACCTTAGGACTTATTTGTGAAACAGAAAAAATAGTTTCATCCTCATGGTTAACTGCTGTTTTTATTTCTATTGGTCACACCCAAATGTAATTGTAACTGATACAAATTACCCAACTATATATTCCTGCACTGTATGATACAATAGCCATCAGCTACATGTGGCTATCAAAACTAAATTGAATTAAAATTAAATTTAAAATTCAGAAAAATTAAATAAAATTCAGATCCTCAGTTACACTAGTCACATTTCAAGTGCTCAATAGTCACATGTGGCTAGTGACTGCCTTACTGGACAGCGCCGATGGAGAACATTTAATCACAGAAAGTTCTGTTGGACAGAACTAAGATGTCCAATGCTATACCATCTTTTAAAAATGTGTATGTGGGCACCTGGGTGGCTCAGCAGGTTAAGCTTTCAATTCTTGATTTCAGCTCAGGCCATGAGCTCAGGGTCATGAGACCGAACCCTGAATCAGGCTCCACATTGGACGTGGAGACTGCTTACGATTCTCTTTTGCCCTGTCCCTCTGTCCCTCCCCCTCCTAAGTAAATAAATAAATAAAAATAAAATGTGTGTGTGTGTGTGTACATAAGTAGTAGGGAGAGAGAAGAAACCAAAAGACATGAGAAATAAATGTTAAAAATGGTTTTATCTGAAAGACAGGATTATAAATGATTTTCTTTTCTTCACGTTCATCAATATTATTAAACTATTTTATAATTAACACATATTACTTTTTTACATTTTATTGAGGTACAATTTACACACTAAAAAATTCACCCTTTGTAATCATTTGATCATTTTTAGTAAATTTATAAAGTTCTGCAACCAAAACCAAAATCTAATCTTAGACTATTTCCCTAACTACCAAAGTTCCCTCATGCATTACAGTCAGTCCTCACTCCTGCCCCTACTCTAGGCCACTACTCATATTACTTTTATAATAAGAAAAGGTTTTTTTTTTTTTTTTTTTTAAACATACCTGTTCTGTCAAGGTCCATTTGCTCAGCATGAGTAGAAATTTGGGACCAAATTTCATTGTGGAGCTTTTTCTGGAAGTTTTTACTATAAGCTTCCAAGTCTGCATAGGACTGGAGCATGGAAGCCATTTGTCTCGGAGGGTAAGACACTATTTCTTCTAACTGGGTGTTGTTAGCCCCTTGGGTGTTCACACCAAATACAGTCACATCCTGCAGCCGAAGTTGTATTGCGGCATCACGCACTTCATCAGCTGATGGTCTGTGAGTGACCAAGACTGCGATCTGAGGCACTCCCTGGGCCCTTCTGCTGCCACTTGACTCTGAGAAGGCTTCTAGCCTCATCTTCTCAATGGCAGCCCCAGCATTGGATTTCCCAGCCTGGACAAAAAGCTTCTGGATTTGCTCCTCAAATTCATACTGGGTTGTGCTTGAATTTAGAAAGGAAATAGTCTTGGCTCTATCACTGTAACTCATAAGTCCAAGGCGTGTGCAGCTGTACCTCACATCCATGGAGGTGGCAATGTTCCTCAGGAAATTCTGCAGGTTCCTTAAGTTTTGTCTGGTGCCAACTGACTCATCCACTAGGAACATGACGTCAGCTAATGAATCTTTCCGACAGGCCACTGGGAAGGGAAATATGGAGAGAAAAAAAAAGCATGAGGATTAGTACAAACCACTGGCCCAGAGTGAGGAAGGCACTTTACAGATTGTCAAAAGGCATTAGTGAAAATAGAGGTAGTCATGACAGATGTAGTTAGCACTGTTTTCTTTTAATAAACAACAGATAGAAATTCTGAACAGGACTTACAAGGTCACTGACTTCAGAGTCTTTGCAATAATGTTCCTTTTCTCTGAAAAATGCTTCTTACCAACTTTTCTATCACTCCCCACCACCACCACCATCATGATCTTCAAACCACCATCACCACCAGTATGACAACCCCAGCACCAACCACCACTAACCACTACTACTCTCACCTGCACCACCATCACCACCCACCAATGCCCCCACATCCACTTCCACTATCACCCCAAACATCAACAACCAACCACCACCTATACCTCCACCACTACCAACAACAATTCCCAACCACCATCACTACCACCAACCCCCACCATCACCACGACCACCATATCTACCACCATCACCACCTCCATGTCCACCACCACTCTCAAGTGCTAGGCAGGGATGGGTTAACAGAAATATCTTTGACCTCAGGAAGCTCACATTCTATGGGGAGGACAGATAACTAGATTATATTATTTCAGTGCTCACAAGGAACTAAAACAAGTAAGTCAACTGAGTTATTATTCTGGGGAGGTGGGATGAGGACTAACTGACGTGAGATAAAAAGAAGTCAGGGAAGGCCTCTCTAAGAGGATTGCATTTGGGCTGAGGTACGAAGAGAAGGATTCAGCCACGTGTTCTGAAGGAAGAGGAATTCTGGCAGAAGGAACAGGAGGAGGTGGGAACAAGCAAGAAGACCAGAGTGGCTGGTGACAGTGTGTGAGGGGAACAACGATGGATGAGGCCAGAGAGAAGCAGCTCCTAAGTCGCACGATCTTTAAAATATCATCCCAGTTGCTGAGGAGAGATAACAAATTCAGGGATATCCATTAGGAAACAATTGCCCTAGTCCAGGAAAGAGATCATGTTTCTTGGACAAGGATAATAGCAGGTAAGATGAAACAACAGGGTAGTTTTGATACATGAATTAAAGGTAGAACAGAGAGGGGCCTGATGATAAATTGGATGCTAGTGTTAAGAGACAAAGAGGAAGTGGTGAAAAATAGGTTTTTGGCATGAACAACTGAGTGGATATTGGTGGTATCTTTTTCCAAGACAGGGAAGACAGCAGAAAGAACAAGTTGCAAGGGGGATTCAAGAGTTCCATTTCAGTCATGATAAGTTTGGGATATTATTGAAGATGCCAGGTATGCAATTGGTTGTATAACTCTGGAATTCAGGGAACAGTACACCGTATGTACAGAAAATGCCTACTCCAGGCACAGGTGGAGGAATGATATCTGTGGAAAGCTTAGCCAAGAGATAAGCTCAGTCTTGCCAACAGCTACCCATTAGGATTATGAGCTCTAGAAACCAGAAGATATGTCTTATTTATCTCTATCCCTCCAGTACCTGGTGCCTAGTGAGAACTCAAATTAAAAATAATTCTTATAAATCTATCAATGTGCTCTTCACCCCCACGCAGTTAGCTAAAACAAACTCCCAGCATGACCTACTCGGGTTAGTATTTATTTGCAAATAGCTATTACTATGAATAACAGTAAATGGTGTGCCCAATGCCATACAAGCCATCTCACCCATATCAAGGTAGGCACTACTATCCTCACGTTATAGGTAAGGAAACTGAAGCTCAGAGGTTAAATAACTTATTCAAGGCCATTAGCAGCCAAGCCAGAGTCTGAATCCAGACCTCACTGACTCTGAAGTTCTTACTCTTAACCTCTAAAGGCAAGGATAGTATCCCATCAAGCAAAACCTTGTACTATATTGTTGTGAAGTAAATTAGGTGAGAAGCACAACCAGCACACAGAACCCTCTAAGAAGGTGGTAAAATCCTACTGTCCTTCAGAGCACAGACTAAGCAGCCACCTATACAGTTGAAGGATCTCCCAGGTCCCCAGAGTGGAGGGTTACAGGAGGGTTTCTTCTCTGAAAGAAAAAGAACATAAATCATACGAACTTGCTATTTCTCCAAGGCAGCAGGAGTGAGAGATCAGGAGAGTGGAAGGAAAGGGATTTCCTGGTGCCTCAGGAGCAACACTAACTGTGGTAGAACCTTGTAAACACTCAGTAAAACCCATTTCCTCTTCTTGGGCATAGAGCTAGACATGACTTCCCAGCCTCACTTGCAGCTAGGTGTGGCCATGGGACTAAAATCTGGATAATGAAATGTGAGCAAAACTAATGTGTGTCTCTTCCAAGCTTATCCCACAAAACCCTCCCATGAGTGATCTTTCATCTTTTTTCCCCACCCACCAGCTATACAGCAATCCCCAGGGCACCTCAGAAGTCACAGTTCCCAGGGCACCTTGGAAGTCATACGTGAAAATAGAAGAGCCACCACCAACCCAAGTATCTGAATAGAGGAGAGACAGCTGGTCACCTTGATCAGCAGCCCTATAATGCTAAAGGGAAATAAACTTCCTATTATTCAGGGAATCTATATGTTATTTATTTATTTTTAAATTATTTTTAAATTTTATTTTATTATGATATGTTAGTATCTATATGTTATTAAGGCCTGAACTGGTCCTACTAAAAAACCAGGTCATAGCTATAGCCATGGAATCAGTAACGGTGGGGCAGAAAGGAAGTTTCAAGGTCATCCCAGCTCCCACCACTTACAAATGAGGATGCTGATGCAAGCCTCAGAGAGATGACATCAATTCCCCAAGTTCACACAGCCAGCTAGTGGCAGTGTCTGGGTCTTCTGACCTTGTGTTCAGAGCACTTTGTACCACACCAGGTGGCTTCCTTGAGTCTTAGAACTAGATAGTACCTGCTCAGAATGGCCCATCATTACCAACTGAGTGCAGAGGCAGCCAAGAAAATCCATTTTGCCAGGAACTCTTTCTACCTTACTCTGGAGAGAATGGTGGGAGCCTCTCATGAGTATGGCACACTTACTGAGTGCCTCTCTGGAGCTGTGCACTGGCTGATCATCAACACTGCATGGGCAGCTTCCGGTCTCAGTTTACCCATTTCTTCCTAATGCTGTCTGGGATCACCTGCCAAGTAAACTATTTGTACTCAAGAGTCTTCTGTTTTGAGGTCTCCATGGAGCACTCACTTAAGACATAATAAAGCATTTTTCATGTGAGACATTGTAAGTCATGGGGTCATAAGTATTCCTCCTTTTGGCCTAGGGGATCAAGAAGGCAAGCGGATGAGAAGGAGGTCTTTTACATTTCTGTGTGAAAAACAGGGATGTCCAGAGGCTGATGGGAAGGCGGATGTGGCACCTGGTAGCTCTGATGGGTGGCTGCTTAGAGATAAAGCCGAGAAACAGCATCCCCCAAGGGAAACCAGCTGCAGTAACTGAAGTAAGGTGTTGCTCTCAAGCAGCTGTGCACACAACAGGCATCAACGTGGATGATGGAGCCTGAGAGGAAGGGCCTGTGCTGCCACATGAGAAACTCTTGGTGGCTCTCAGAAAATAAGTTGGGGAAAATTTTATGTTGGGGGATGTGATAGCTAAGGTGCTACATTATACAAGAAAGGGTGCTCAGTCAGTTCAATTTGAGCTATTCATGGGTCTCGTTCATACCCATGAGCTTGTCAGAAATATTTCCAATATTCAATTTGAAGATCCAGTCTACTGTCAAGTATGCTATTATTTAATGGCAGCTCTTAGAAATTGAAAAAAAAATAGCATTATTGCAAGACACATCCTAATATAAAAAATGTTAAAATGTGGGGAGAAAAATGTGTCTTAGATGTAGAAAATACAAGCACAAAATGATTGCATAACTGAGAGGGGGAATGAGTCAAACTCCTGGCTTTAGCAGGTCCTGACACTCATTAGAGAGATTTCATGTGTAAGGAGAAAGAAACAGTGCAGGAGGGGATAAGCCAACACAGCAGATGGAGGGCTCAAGACCGTAGCCCACTGTGGCTCTACTGTACAACCGAGGGTGTACTCCTCTCTGCCTGGTCTCATCTGAAAGTTATCCTTCCCATTTAGTGTCACTCTGTATTAGCTGACAAGCATTTATGGAGCATTCACCACGGGCCTCACACCAAGCCAGGACTGTGAGGGCCAGAGAACAGACTCAGAACTTCTTTCTTCATCTGTAAGACTTCCATTTATTCGCTCATTAAGAAATAGAATGCTAGGGGCGCCTGGGTGGCTCAGTCGTTAAGCGTCTGCCTTTGGCTCAGGTCATGATCTCAGGGTCCTCGGATCGAGTCCCGCATCGGGCTCCTTGCTCAGCGGGAGGCCTGCGTCTCCCTCTCCCACTCCCCCTGCTTGTGTTCCGTCTCTCGCTGTGTCTCTCTCTGTCAAATAAATAAATAAAATCTTTAAAACAAAAAAAAAAAAGAAAGAAATAGAATGCTAGCTCATTGTCAGGCACTGTGTAGGCCTGGAGAATACATAGGTACATGTAAGTGCCCACTTCTGCCCTCAACATGCCACCAGTTCATTGGTGGAGGGGACCAATACAGAAAGGAGTAATCATTCACTCTGGAAGGTGCCTCTGTCACCAAGCATGCACAGGGAACTATGAGGCACACAGAAGAAATTTGAAAGGAAAGCCTTCCAACAGGATAAGACTATAGGGCTGAGATTTAAATGATGTCAGGAGTTATCCAAGCTGTAAGAAGACAAAGGAGTGCAAGAGGATGCCCGTCAGAGAAAAGACACAAGCAGACACGGCAGTTGGAATTGACAGGAAAGTGTAGAAATGTCCAGGACTTCAGTGTGGCGAATCACCAAAACTAGGATTCAAGCCGCAGGAGATGAGGGTAGAAGGCGCAGAGCTGCCTACATGGGACCCAGGCCTTCCTTACCTTCTATATCAGGAGGGGCGGCTCCATCCCTGTACTGGGTGGCGTCCTTGATGATCTGTGTCATGTTTTGGGAAAACGCCCCGAGGTCCCTGACCGACCGGAGCTTGACATGGAACTGAGCGGTGGCCATGGCCTTCAGCTCCTCCTCAGAAGCATCCTGCAGCCCCACAGAGACGATCCTCACCCCGTCTTCCCGCAGGGCCTTGGAGGCCTCTTCCACGTCATCCTCAGACTCCGCGGAAGCCAGGACCACCAGAATCGGGGGAAACTGCTTCCTGTCCCTCCTGCTGGCCGGTGCAGAGAAGTAGGTCCCGTGGGCCTCCCGGAGAGCGTTGCCAATCCTCAGGGAGCCGCCAATGAAGTTGAAGTTCTTCTTGAGGTGGTTCAGCATGGGGTTCCCGCTCTTGAAGGTGCTCAGCTGGAACTCACTGTGGAGCTGGTCGCTGTACTGGCCCAGGGCCACGCGGTACTTGTGGGCCGCTATGGGCAGACTGCTGATCATTTTGTTGATGAATGCTTTCACAAGCGGGAAGGACTTAGTTCCCAGGTGATCAGAGCTGTCCACCAGAAACACGACATCTGCATACTCAGGGCCCGGCCCTATCAAAATAAAATGACAACAAACCTAAACAAGGTGATTGATTGGTTCAGCCTTTACATTTGAGACCACAATACTCATTTGAGATTATGTCCTCGGTTAAGAGTAACTCAGAATCCCAAGGAAAATGTCTTCTGGAGGTCAAACAGAAGAAACTGTACTGGTTTTTGTGAAAATATCAAACAAGAGGACTTTTGTAAAATGAAGCAATAATTTTTTTCTTTCTCAACTCTATACTAGAGACTTTTTCTTTCTTTCTTTTTTTTTTTTGGTTGTGGAACCCCAAACTCCGATAATATACTAAAGAATAAATAAGAAAGCCCCCCAAGTGGTCTGTGGATTAAGAGTAACTTTTAGGGAAAAAAAAAAAAGCGTAACTTTTAGAAACCATATCAGGTAAGCAGGTATCGGGTTGGAGAGTTTAGAAGCAGATCTAAGACAGGGACTAGGGGGGCAGGGGCTTCACTGAGGGGAAGAAAGATAAGGGAAGTAGGAGAGGAGCAAAGCACCATATTTGCCTGATCTGAGAGGACTCTGGAGCATGTCACTCTCTGAGGCAAGAGAGCCAGTTTGTTATACTCTTCTCTCAGTCAGTCACTGGCTGCAGACCATCCCTAGGAATTGCAGGAAGGAGCGGAGGGCTATGGGCACAATCTCCTGCATTAGCTGACTCTAGAAGAGCCAAGAGCAAGTCTCCTGAGAAAGTGGGCCATGTCTGTTAGCTGTTACAGGCAATAGTCACAGCAGCTGGGTCCAGAGGTAGGGTGGGGGGCGAGCAGTATACCAGCCTGATGAAGAGAGTCTGGGCCCAAGGGAGGCACCACCAGCATCCACTTTAGCAGCTGGCCACCTCCATGATGAAAATTAGTGATGTGCTAGTAAATGCCTAACAATTGCTCTCTCTCTCTCCAAGTAACTCAGAGGTTTATCAGGAAATCCTAGGATGCAGACTGACCTACAAAACAAATGAGTCGACTCTATTCACAGAGACATGGAACATTGGGACCTAAGCAAATCAATGAATAATTAAAGTTCTTCTAGCCAGGTGTAGCATAATTCATGCTTTTGTCCCTGGCTTTCTGTCACCTTTGAGAGATTAAGTTTACTTGACATAGCATGCCTCCAACTACAATTCAATCAATGCTGTCTGCTTTGATTTTTTAAGTAAACAAATAAATCCTTTGTTTCTATGTATTAAAATGAATGTTAGTTAAGGCATAAAAATGTCTCTTTTCCTAAATCATAATAAACATAAAGTATACCGGTACCTGGACTCTGATCTGCCAATGTTTCAGTCCAAAGGATTAAGACGAATATAATTAGCAGGATCTTCATTTTGTTAATGACGGTTTCTTGCTTTTATTCTGTAAAAAATGTTATGTACAATATGAAAAATCTCATTGTATAACAAGAAGTAACTACTGGAGAATCGGGGTTAGAATGCAATTCACTGAACAAGTACCTGTCAAGTAATGCCAGGTGTGTTTAAAATGCTCATGAAGCATTTGGAGTATATACTGTAAACAGAGAATGCTGTTTGCTGAGTCCTCACCATGGCTTAGATACTTTTCTCAGTGCTTTATGAGTATCATCTTATTTAATCTTCACAACTGTCTTACGGGGAGGGACAAATACACTGGCCATTTGACATATGAGGAACCAGCACAGAGTGGCTTGGTAAGTGGTAGATCCAGGAAGCCAACCCAGACAAGGTGACTGCAGAGTCCAAGCTCTTAACCACCATACATATGTGTCATATGAAATCTGTGTCCTCACAAATCACATATTCTTTACTCTTTTTTTTTTTAGATTTATCTATTTATTTTAGGGGCGATGGGGAGAGAGGCAGGGGGAAAGAATCTTCAAGCAGACTCCCCGCTGAGCATGGAGCCCAATGCAGGGCTCGATCCCATGACCCATGAGATCATGCCCTGAGCTGAAACCAAAAGTCAGGCTTCACTGACTGAGACACGTAGGTGGCCCCTTAACCTTCTATTTTCATGTCGACAATGACTATTGTGTGTGTTCACACCTTGGCTCAAAAAAGCCAATGACTATCCATGTCTCTCGCTCTCTTTTTTTTAAGATTTAATTTATTTATTTGAGAGAGAGAGAGAGAGCACAAACAGGGGGAGAGGCAGAGGGAGAGGGAGAAGCAGACTCCCTGCTGAGCTGGGAACCCAACATGGGGCTTGATCCCAGGACCCTGGGATCATGACCTGAGCTGAAGGCAGACACTTAACCATCTGAGCCACCCAGGCAGCCCCTCATGTCTCTTCCCTCATGAAACCCTTGTGAAAACTGTTCTCGCATTTACAGAGATACTCAGTTTTACAAATTACTTAAGCTCTGCGTTTCTCTCCATGCAGCTCACAATCAATCAGAAATCTTCAGGGGACATTACAATCTTTTAGAAATTCCATCAATTCAGAGTTGTTCTTTATAAAGAGGAAAAGAGATCAAATGACCAATATGCAAAAATAGAGCTGCCTTAAGTGAGATACCAAAGGTATAAGGGCTGGGTTTTCTTCTAGAGTTGACTTTTCCAGCATTTCTTTTGAAATTGATGATTATTAAGGAAGATTGAAAGAATCATTGGAATCTAGATTTAGAAGAGACCCAACAGATCATTTAGACTAAACCCTTATTTTGCTAAGGATGGCTACTAACAAGGTTCCCCAGTAGTTAGTGGCTGAATCATGTCAACAATGACTTTTAAATCTATATTCATCATATTCTAAAATACCATATATTTTACTTATTCATTAATTTTAGTATTGAGATATAATTTGCATACTGTAAGATTTACCCCTTTTAAAGTGTTCAATGTTTTAGTATATCACAGAATTTGTATCCATTATCACTAATTCCAGAACATTTTGACCCCTTCCCACAAGAAACCCCATACCACTTAGTGGTTAATCCCCATCCTCCCCTTCCAACTGACCCTGGCGAACACTGATCTACTTTCTTCTCTATAGATTTGCCTGTTCTGAACATTACTATAAATGGAATCATATAACATATGGCCTTTTGTGTTTGGAATTATTCATTAACATATGTTTTCAAGATTTATCTATGTTGTGACATGTACTAGTGCTTCGTTCTTTTTTATGGCTAATATTCTATTGTATGGATATACAACATTTAAAAAAATCTATTCTTCTGTTGATGGACACTTGAGTTGTTTCTATTATTATGAATATTGCTGCTATGAATATTTGTGTACAAATTTTTGTGTAGATACATGTTTTCATTTCTTGAGGAAATACTTTGAGTAGATTCCCAGGAGTGGAATTTTTGGTCTTATGGTAACTTTATGTTTAACATTTTGAGAAACTGCCAAATTGTTTTCCTTAGTGGTTGCACCATTTTGCATTCCCACCAGCAATGAATAAAAGTTCCAACTTCTCTACATTGTCACCAACACTTGTTATTTTCTGTCTTTTTTTATTCTAGTGGGTGTAAAAGGGTATCTTACCGTGGTTTTGATTTGCATTTCCCTAATGATGAATGACATTGAGCATCTTTTCAATTACTTATTGGTCATTTGTATACCTTCTTTAGAGAAACACCTATTCAAACACTTGGCCCATTTTTAACTGGGTTATTTCTCTTTTTTTCGTGTGTAATAAGAGCTCATTATATATACTGGATACTAGACAGTTATCAGATAATATAATTTGCAAATATGCTCCTCCTACTCTGTGGGTTGTATTTTCACTTTCTTAAGGCTGTCTTTAAGGCACAAGTAATTTTAAATTTGATTAAGTCCAATTTATCTATTTTTTCTTTTGTTGCTAGGGCTTTTGGTGTCCTAGCTAAATCACCATTACCTACTCCACAGTCATGAAGATCTACTCTGATGTTTTCTTCTAAGAGTTTTATAGTTTTAGCTTTTACATTTAGGTCTTCAATTCATTTTGAGTTAATTTTGTGGGTGGTATGAGGTAGGGATACAATTCTATTCTTCTTTATATAGATATTCAATTGTCCTAGCACCGTTTGTTGAAAGGACTTTTCTTTTACCATTGAGTTGTCTTGGTATGCACAAAAACAAATTTACCATAAGTATATGAATTTATTTTTGGACTCCCAATTCTATTTCATTTATATCTATATGTCTATTCTTATGCCAGTACCACACAGTCTTGACTATTCTACCTTTGTAGGAAGTTTTGAAGTCAGGAAATGTGAGTCCTGTAACTTTGTTCTTTTTCAAGGTTATTTTGGCTGTTCTGGGCCCCACATATTTCTAAATGACTTTTAGGATTACCTTGTCAATTTATGCAAAAAAGGCAGCTGGAATTTTTATAGAGATTGCCTCCAATGTATAGATAAATTTGTGCAGTATTATTATTCATTTTTTATTTGTTTTTATTTTTTTTATTTTAAAGATTTTATTTATTTATTTGACAGAGAGAGAGACAGCGAGAGAGGGAACACAAGCAGGGGGAGTGGGAGAGGGAGAAGCAGGCTTCCCGCGGAGCAGGGAGCCCGATGCGGGGCTCGATCCCAGGACCCTGAGATCATGACCTGAGCCGAAGACAGTTGCTTAACTGACTGAGCCACCCAGGTGCCCTTATTATTCATATTTTAAAGACTTATTTATTCATTTTAGAGAGAGAGAAAGAGCATGAGAGAGCATGAGCAGGGGGTTGCAAGGCAGAGGGAGAGGGAGAGAATCTCCAGCAGATGCCCTGCTGAGTGCAGAGCCCGACAAGGGGCTCGATCTCACAACCCTGAGATCATAACCTGAGCCAAAATCAAGTCAGATGCTTAACTGAGCCACCCAGGTGCCCCCAATATTGCCATTTTAATGATGTTAAATATTCCAATCAATTAATATAGATTGTCTATGGAGGAGAGAATTTGTTTTAACTCCTTGCTCCATATTTCAGTAATGTTTTTCAAGAAGAGGAAATTATTAGAAGTCAGGGATAAAAGGAAGGCCTCTCTAAAAAGCCATGCTGATTTAGGAATCAATAAACATTCAGAGTTGTATATATATCCTTCCTCTGGTTGGATGTATATTTGGAAAGTGAGACTGGGCTGCACCCAGCCCAGGGTTAACTGAGTTGCCCTATTCACCTGTGGGTTCTAGAACCTCAAAGAAGATATCCTGGGTGGCCACCCGTGGGCAGCTCCACTCCAGCCTGCAACCCTTGGCTTGGCTCCACTCTAGTTCCCTCTTCAGCTGAGGTCCCCACTCTGCAGGTCTTGGCACCAAAACGGTGGAGCAGCAGCAAGTGAGGTAGGCAGGCATGTCTTACTCATTTATTTTTATTTCCTTTCTCTCCCTAGAGCTTGCAGTCAAGCTCTAAGAGAATGGGGATTTCTGTCTGTCTTGTTCATCGTTATATCTCCAGGTTTTGACACATAGTAGGCACTTAATAAACACTATACATAAATATTGTAACTTTGCATATACACCATTTCACAAATTTGTGCATATATCTATAACTTAATTTTGTAGAGGTGGAATTACTAGGTCTAAGGTATGTTTAAGATTTTATGAGTATTGCCAAACTGCCATCCATTGGGTTACACCAAATAATATTCCAATACCTGTCCCCCCAAACAGCATGTTCCATAATTTTCAATTCACTTTTTTTCCAACTTGTTGAGATACAATTGACAGATTACATTGAGTAAGTTTAAGATGTACCACTGATTATTTGATAAATGTATACATTACAAAATGATTACCACAGTAAAGTTAGCTAACAAACTTACCTTTGTGTGTGTGTGTGTGTGTGAGTGTGTGTGAGTATGTGTGTGTGTATGTGCTGAGAACTTTTAAGATCTATATTCTTGGCAACTTTAAAGTATATAATAAGGTACTATTAACTATAGTAACCATACTGTACTATAGTTAATGTAACTACAGATGTAATCATCCCCTAAACTTATTCACCTTATAACTGAAAGTATGTGTCCTTCGACTACCTTCACACATTCCTCCCCCCACCCCCCTGAAAACTGCTACTCTACTCTGCTTCTATGAATTTGGTTATTTTAGATTCCACACATAAGTGAGATTGTTCAACATTTGCATTCTCCATCTGACTTATTTCATTGATCATGATGCCCTCAAGATTCATCCATGTTGTTGTAAATAGCAGGATTTCCTTCTTTTATGGCTAAATAATATTTGTGTGTGTGTGTGTGTGTGTGTGTGTAACATTTCTTTATCCATTTATCTGTCAATGACAGTTTGTTTCCATGTCTTGAATACAGTAAAAAATGCTGCAATGAACATGAAGATGCAGATACTTCTTCAAAACAGTGATTTTATTTCCTTTGGATATGTACCTAGAGTGGAATTGCTGGATCATATGGTAGTTCTAGTTTTAATTTTTTGAGGCACCTCCATTCTGTCTTCCATAGTGGCTGCACCAATTTACATTCCCACCAACAGTGTATATCTGTTCTTTTTTTCTCCACATTCTCACCAATATTTGCTATCTTTAGTCTTTTGGGTAATAGCCATTCTAACAAATGTGAGGTGTGGTTTTGATTTGCATTTCCCTGATGATTAGTGATGTTGAGCACCTATTCATGCACCTGTTGGCCATTTGTACATCTTCTTTGGAAGAATGTCTATTCAGGTCCTTTGTCCATTTTCTAACTGGATTATTTGCAAGTTTGTTTTTTAGGGGGAAGCTATCAGGTTGTATGAGCACCTTGTATATTCTAGATATTAATTTCTTATCAGATAGGTTTGCAAATAATTTCTCCCATTCCATAGGTTGCCTTTTCATTTTGTTGATCATTTCTTTTGCTGTGCAGAAAAGCTTTTTAGTTTGATGTAGCCCTGCTTGTTTATTTTTGCTTTCATTGCCTGAGCTTTTGGTGTAATATACAAAAAATTGTTGCCAAGACCAGTGTCAAGGAGGTTTTTCCCCTTTGCTCTCTTCTAGAAGTTTTATGATTTGGGGTCTTATATTTTTAAGTCTTTAATCCATTTGGAGTTAATTTTTGTCAGTGGTGTTAAGATAGGGGTCCAGTTTCATTCCTTTGTACACGGCTGTCCTGTTTTCCCAATACCATTTGTTGGGAAGACTATCCTTTTAACCATTGAATATTCTTGCTTCCTTTGTTGTATATTAATTGACCATATGTGAATGAGTTTATTTCCAGGGTCTCTATTCTGTTCCATTGGTCTATGTATCTGTTTTTATGTCAGTACCAGCCTGTTTTGATTACTATAGCTTTCTCATATAGTTTGAAATCAGGAAACATAATACCTTCAGCTTTGTTCTTCTTTCCCAGGATTGTTTTGATTATTTGGGGGTTTTCGTTGTTCCATATGAAGTTTAGGATGGTTTTTTAATATTTCTGTGAAAAATGCCATTGGACTCTTGATAGAGATTGCATTAAATCTGTAGGTGGCTTTGGATAGTATGGATATTTTAATAATAATATGAACACAGATATCTTTCCATTTATTTGTGTCTTCTTCAATTTCTCTCATCAATGTCTTATAGTTTTCAGTGTAAAGATCTTTCACTTCTTTGGTTAAATTTATTCCAAGCATTTTATAGTTTTTGATGCTATTCAAATGGGATTGGTTTTTTTTCTTTTCCTGAGAGTTTATTGTTAGTGTATACAAATGCAACTGATTTTTGTACGTTTATTTTATATCCTGCTGAATTTTTTCATTAGTTCTAAGAGTTTTTTGGTAGTCTTTAGGATTTTCTATATATAAGATTATGTCATATGCAAACAAAGACAATTTTACTTCTTTTCTAATTTGGGTGACTATATTTCTTTTCTTGTCTGATTGCTCTGGCAGTAGGACTTCTAGTACTATGTCTGTTGGTTCACAAACTGGCCCCTGTACACAGAGGGCAAGGAGAAAGTAAAGAAAGAGGCAGACCACTCCAGATTGGTAGGTGGCAATAATAAGCGATGGAATTTACTCATGAGGCTTTTCTTGGGTGGAAGCAAGATAAGTAGATATCCACACCCACCCACCAGAATCTTAAAAGTTTATGTAGAGGCCTTAACTGGGTTCAGTTACATATATTGTCTAGATGGTCTCAACCACACCTTATTCTCTTGAGGTAATATCCTTGGACAATTCCTAATATGGGAATGGTGGGTATAGCATATATACTAAGGACAGGGTAGAGATGAGGAACTTCTGATTGCCTGGGTCCAGCTTGAGAGTCAACTAGCAGTCATGTCCTCTTGATTACCTACTCCAACAATGTTGACTAGGATGGTAATAGTGGGCCCTCTTGTCTTGTTCCTGATCTTAGAGAAAAAACCTTCAACCTTTCACCACTGAGTATGATATGTCATACTTGTCATATATGGCCTTGATTATGTTGATGTATGTTCATTCTACTCAATTTGTTGAGGTGTGTTTTAATCAGAAAAGGATGTAGAATTTTGTCAAGTGCCTTTTCTGTACCTATTGAAATAATCATAACTTTTACCTCTCATTCTATTAATGTGAGATATCACATTTATTGATTTGCATATGTTGAATCATTCTTGCATCCCAGGGATGAATCCCACTTGATCATGGCATATGATCCTTTTAATGTACTGTTGAATTCAGTTTGCTAGTATTTTGTTAAGAATTTTGCACCTGTTGTGAAGAACATAGGTATTATATATGTAAGTTTTGAATCACTAAGTTGTCCATCAGAAACTAATATTACACTGTATGTTAAGTAACTGAAATTTAAATAAACTTTTAAAAAAGAAAGAATTTTTCATATATATATTCATCAGATATAGTGGCCTGTAGTTTTCTCATAGTGTCTTTTTTTTTATGTTTCTTTCTTTTTTTTATTATGTTATGTTAATCACCATACATTACATCATTAGTTTTTGATGTAGTGTTCCATGATTCATTGTGTGCATATAACACCCAGTGCTCCATTCAGTACGTGCCCTCTTTCATACCGATCACCAGGCTAACCCATCCCCCCACCCCCTCCCCTCTAGAACCCTCAGTTTGTTTCTCAGAGTTCATAGTGTCTTTATTTCAGGTTAATGTCTCAGTTTAATGCCAGCCTTGTACAATGAGTTAGGGAGTGTTCCTTACTCTTCAATTTCTCAGAAAAGTCTGAGAATTCTTCTCTAAGTGTCTGGTACAATTCACCAGTGAAGCCATGCATGTGGTCCTACACTTTTCTGTGTTGGAAGGTTTTTGATTATTGATTCGGTATCCTTACCCATTGGTCCATTCTCTATATTTTCTATTTCTCCCTGATTAAGTCTTTTATTTTATTTTATTTTATTTTATTATGTTATGTTAATCACCATACATTACATCATTAGTTTTTGATGTAGTGTTCCATGATTCATTGTTCGCATATAACTCCCTGATTAAGTCTTGGTAGGTTTTTTGTTTCTAGGAATTTATCCATCTCTTCTAGGTTATCGAATTGTTGGCATAGTTATTCATAGTCTCTTGTGATCCTCTATATTTCTGTGGTATTAGTTGTAATATCTATTTATAATTTTACTTATAATTGCATTATTTGAGTCCTCTCTCTTTTCTTCTTGGTGATTCTAGCTAAAGTTTTGTCAATTTATTTCTCTCTTCAAAGAATCAACTCCTATTTTTGTTATTTTTTCCTACTGTTTTCCTATTCTCTATTCCATTTATTCTGTTCTAATCTTTATTATTTTCTTCCTTCTGCTAACTTTGGGCTAGGTTTTTCTTCTTTCTCTAGTTCCTGAGATGTAAAGTTAGGTTATTTAATTGAGATCTTTCTTTTTCTCTTAATGGATGCATTGATAATGGTAAACTCTCCCCCTTAGAAATGCTTTTGCTACATCCCAGAAATTTGGGTATGTTGTGTTTCCACTTTTGTAGAGCCACCAGCTGGGCTCTGTAATCATCTCTGGTCTAGCAAGCTCACAGGCTGTGTTCCCCAGCAGGAAGGTGTCCACATTTAGACTCTGCGACTGAGCAGTGCTGTGGGACAGGCTCTGCAATTGCTCTTGGTCAGGTGGAATATCAGGCTGTGTTCTGTGACTAGATGGTGCCCCTGGCTGGACTCTGTGTTTAGGTGGAGCCACCATCTGGGCTTTGTTAAAATCAAGGACAGATAGAGCCTAGCCTCGAAGGTTCCCTGAGCAAACAGAATCAGTTAGTAATGCAGGCAAAGCTTAATTTAGCTTATTTTAGGAAGCTAACTTGACCAGGATCATTTTTTGCTTATGCCTCTAGAAATCATAAGCGAACTTGAACTGTTTCTTAAAATCGATATGAGGCAACCACTGAAAATTGTAATATTGTAATCAATCACCGTGAAGCATAAACAGTCACTGTTTTCTCACTATATAAGCTGCCTTGTAACAATACACCCCTGAGACTCATTTTGTGTTCTGGTTTGAGTGCTCCTGTTTTGCAAACTGTCTTTTTCCAAATTGTCTCTTTGTGGTGTATGACTTTGCTAATTACCACTTCAGTGATTCATTGGTTTTATGTTGGCTATTTTGAACTTTTGACATTTCATGGAGTTAGAAATGGGATCCATGGAAGACCTCCAACAACTCCAATGCCAGTGGAGTTGACAGACGTGCTGGTACCCACAGCCCACTGAGCTCACAGCTTTCTCCCCGACCCTGGAGCTTGAGGTAAGTCTCTCTCGGATCTGAGCTCCGCTCTCTGCATTCTGAGCTCTCCAACTGTATCGTGTACATTTGTCTTCTGTTTCTGTTTTGCTTTCTGGTTTCTGTTTTTGTTTGCTGATGGGCAAATCACCCATCCTGTTCAAAAATCAGGGAAAACACGCAATTCCAGATGTTTTAGAACAGCTATTGGAAAACAGAGCCCCTCATAGTTCTAATCCAAGTATAATTGTTAAAAACAAGTAATTTAAGTAAATATAAATAAGATCAAAGTTTGCACTAAGTTAAACTGGATAATGGATAGTCATTGACTATCTAAATCATTTCCAAATAAGACAAACACTGAATGTTAAACATAAGTGTATCTACTTTCAGCTTTTTCATTTTTGTACAGAGACCAAAAAAAAAAAAAAAACCACCCACATTTGAGTCTATTAATAAACATGTTTTATGCCATACTGAAAAAAATTTATTATGAGACAGAATATGGTTCTAACAATTTTAGAAATGTTTTTACAAACTGACTAATCTACTATAGAATGCTAATCTATGATAGTTCACATTGTATGCTCTCTAATTTTCACTGGAAAACAACTTGAGCTGTCAAATCGTTGAAAAAGTTGGAAGAAGAGCTGAGAATACAAAATGAACCAAAGAGAAATTGTCAGAACATTTAGAGTAATAAGCATAAATGAACATTGCAAACTGTGCGTGTTGGTGCTAAGAGAATGCAGGCAACGCGGAAAGCATCCCTTTGGAAGGTGAGAAGCAGGGGAACACCCATGAGCGCTTTCTCCTATGGCAGAATGATTTACTGTAATGTCTCGTTTTTCCAACTGTGGTCTCAGACCATTGGGGAATGGTGATTAATATTTATTTAAATAGAAAATATACATATTATCTATATTGATCCATACAGATAAATGGATAATATATATCTTCATTTTATCTATAATTTATAGATTTATTATAAATTTATATTCTATATATAAATAAAAGAGAATAACTTCATAGAATGCAAAACAGAGTACATACATGGCATATACTGAATGGAGAAAATACGTGCCTGCCTATTAAACTTTACTTCAGTTACTTATATGGTTTTATATACATAAGTATGTGCTGGGCCACAATATACACTATATTCCTTGCCATGGAATGATCCAACATGTTTTAAAGCCACTGCTCTTATAAAACAATAAACTGAGTAACAAAAGGGTCTGTGCAACCAGCCAAAAAGGCCAATACAAGAACAATCATCATTTCTGTCCTGTACACACACAGTGGTGACCCCCTACCCCCACCCCCCAGGCCAGGTTGTGATCACTCTGTGAGAGGTTCATACTTCGTTACCTTCTCTTTTCAGGTTTGTAGCCAGATAGCAATCTTGGTTTAAAAGAACTTTCCCCATTTCTTAGAACTGCTTACAAGGCTGAGAATTCTGCTCGTGGCTTCCCAGATATTTATAGTGCTGCCATTTCAAATCTTTATTCTGCCTACTCAACATAGAGCAAACTTCTTTAGCAATGACGTGGGGATCCTGTTGCCCTTATCCATTCTATCATTCCCAATCTAAAAAAGCAGTGTCAGGATGAGCCTATAGACATGAGCAAATCCCATATTGTAATTCCCAAAAGGGATATGGTTTATTTTAACTATATGACATAGGAGTTTATACTCATTTAAAATAGTATATAGACAATTATGTTATCCTGTAAGAGTAAAGCTGTAATTACTCTGTAACAATTCCTTGTATTCTTGTCTAGATAAGCTTTGTAAGTTTTGAAATTGAGAAAATAATATTTGAACTAATAAAGTTGAAATTATCAGCAAAATAAAAGAGGTTTGGGGAAGTTTTTTGTTTTGTTTTTGTGTTTATTTTTGTTTTTATATAACTACTAGAAATAATAAGGATAAAAAAATGACTATACGTGAAAAATAGAAAATGTGTTTTCAATAAAAGAAGGTATGATGAATGGAGATGCATTTTTGGTAAAGGAACTAAAAGAAGGTAATTTTATCCTAAAGTAAAATGATTGTTGCAGAACAAGAAGGAAAAAGAACAAAACCTATATAAATATAGAAAGCTGTGGTAGGTTTGTGGAAAATCAATCTTGAGAAAGGAATTTTTTAAAAAAAATTTTATGTATTTGAGAGAGAGAGCACAAGTGGGGGAAGGGGCAGAGGGAGAAGCAGACTCTCCATTGAGCAGGGTGCCCGATATGTGACTCGATCCCAGGACCCTGAGATCAT
The DNA here is from genome assembly GCF_002201575.2 of Neomonachus schauinslandi. Lineage (NCBI taxonomy): Eukaryota > Metazoa > Chordata > Mammalia > Carnivora > Phocidae > Neomonachus > Neomonachus schauinslandi. The sequence goes on from NC_058403.1 coordinate 128,295,995, forward strand.
GACCTGAGCCGAAGGCAGATGCTTAACCAACTGAGCCACCCAGGCACCCTGAGAAAGGAATTTTATGTGTGGTCAAGCTAGGATTAAAATAGATTTAGTTAAGTTAAAAAGAAAAAAAAAAAAAGGAAAAATTGTAATATCAAAAGTATACTAGTACAAAATTAGATTATGGTTTTCTTTCCATTAAAAGGACACAGTTTTCTTAGATTCTGGTCTGTAAACAAAGGTTTTTCTTTACCATAAGTGTATTCTGCATAAAAAACAAAGATTCTATGTTTTGTCTCTATCAGGTCTTCGAACTTCCTAAGAAAACTGAATCTTCTCTACTGAAAGAGCTAAGTTGTTCTTTTTTTTTAACAACTATGTAACTTTTGCATCTGTTAAATTTCATGGAAAGCACTGTCAAATAAGAAGTGATACTAAACTTTCTTTAAGAAATATTATTCGGAAGTTGTTCATATAAATGTTCCAGAAATCATATGGAATTCCTGGTTATCAGATTTGTCCTGATATAGTGTTATCAGCCAAAATTCCAGCTACTGTCTTACAACATTTTATATCACAGATAACCAAATTTCCCTGTCAATTATATGATAATGAACTCTCATCTGATCTTTAACTGTGGCCATTTTTAAGTCTTTTGTCATTTCTGTTTTACTCTGAGACTTTCATAAATATGTTTCATCTTCAGAGAAATTCATGGACAAGTATTCCAGAAAGCAGGTTTCTGGTAACTTTAAGATTGTAACACTGAACTGGGTAAGAATTTCTAAAACTTTGATGGAAAACAGATGAATTTTTAAAACTGCCAACATAAGATCAAGATCAACATGAATTAATTACTGAAGACTAAAGGAACTAATGAGGATGATTGTAATTTTTATGACTTAATTTAAAACATAGCTGTTTTTTTAATGTTTTGTTTTCCGGATTTAAGAGAGCCTATATGGTCAATCACTATTCTTACTGCACTTATCATAAATAATCAAGCCAAGTTTTTAAAAACTAGACTTAATTTATAAACAAATCTGTCTCGCTATTGTTGTCTTTGATGGAAAGGAAATGATTATGCAGGAAAAAATTACATTTCAGTAATATACCTTCATAGAGATCAGATTCTAATACTGTTAATTGTATTTGAAGATTGTTTTCTACCTGTAAATTGGGCTGGGTCCTGTATTCTAATTTCCTCCAATAGGTGGCTAAAAGTCTCCAAACTAACATTTTCAATTTTCTCCCACTAATTTGACTTGGAACCACTGTGAAACAAAAAGCTGCCCTTTTTCCAAAGCCATGAAAGCTAAAGCTGGACAACTTGATATAAACTTCAGAGACTCAGCACAACAGCTCAATGTGTGAACAACCCTCTTGCCTTTTGCTCTGGGGCCACTCAGAAAGGTCACCAGACATATTCACACTGCAAACCAGGAAAATCTGATTATCACTGCTTGCCTTCCTCCATCTAAGGATACTTAGAACCTGACATCTAGAAATCTTCTCAACTTGCTTCTCTCCAAACTCAGAAAACTGAATTTATAATTTTTTTTTTTTAAAGATTTTATTTATTTATTTGACAGAGACAAAGTGAGAGAAGGAACACAAGCAGGGGGAGTGGGAGAGGGAGAAGCAGGCTTCCCGCGGAGCAGGGAGCCCGATGTGGGGCTCGATCCCAGGACCCTGGGATTATGACCTGAGCCGAAGGCAGACGCTTAACGACTTGAGCCACCCAGGTGCCCCTGAATTTATAATTTGCTCAAACTATTAACCTTTGTTTTTCTTTTGTTTCCACAGAAATGCCTCTCATTAAAATGCCTGCTTGCTCACATATCATAGAGAGGCCTAATTTAGAAGAAAGCCCACCTGCAACACGGCCTCCTGAAATCTGATATCCTCAAGTTCACCCGTCCTTACCTGGTCACGAGGATGTGTGTTTGCTAATACATCGTGTTGTGCTTATGTAAATAACTTGTGAAAAAATCATACAGGGGCTTAGAAAGGTAAAGCCTGAATCTGATTATAACTGATTTGATTTATTTAATTGGTTAAATCCTTGGCTGTTCTCATATCAACCTCTCAAGTGCTCCATATATTCTTAAAGATTTTAAATGTTTGTCAGCAGCCACTCTATATGCCAAATGGTGTCCATCAGGATCAGACAACTGGATGAAATCAACAATAACTGCATGAATGATGAAGAAGTGATTACATGGCCCTCTGGCCTGATGAATCAACTAATGGAAACAGCGAATGTGTGATTCTTCAGCCTGACTACATCAACAGTGGTAATGGAGAATAATGCTATCATGGTTTGGGCACACTCTCAGCCTGCCGAGAGAAAGCCTGAACAGACGGAATTGTTGAAATCAAGGATGGATGGAGGTGAGTCTTGAAAGTTCCCTAAACAGACAGAACCTGCTTAATCATACAAAGTTTCATTTAGCTTTTTTTGCAAGGCTACCTTGACCTGCATCATTTCTTTCTTGTGCCTCTAGAAATGATCAGCAAATTAGAACTATTATTTATAATTGGTATGATATAACCATTGAAAATTATAATATTGTAACCAATTCCTGTGAAGAATAAAGGGTCACTCTCTAAGCTGCCTTATAACAATATACCCGAGACTCATTCCATGTTCTGGTCTGAGTGCTCCTGGTTTGCAAACTGTGTGCACAATAATTTTTACCGATTACTACTTCAGCGATTCATCAGTTTTACTTTGGCTATGTTAAACCTTTGACAGCTTCACAGTTGGACAAAGCTCTGTTCTGCAATCAGGCAGGGGCATAGGCTGCCTGTCAAATATGTGGGGCTGCAGGCTGAGCTTCCCAATAGGGTAGCCTGCTGGCTGTGCTCTGCTATTGGGTGACACTGCCGTCCAGGCTCTCTACCTGGGGAGGGCCTCCCCCTGGATCCTGAAGTTGGGTGGGGCTGGAGACTGTGTTTTGAGGTTGGGTGGGCTCACTGTCTGGAAACCTTGGTAGATTGAAGCCACAGTCTCTGCACCCTAATTGGGCAGAGTCACTGGCTGGGCTCCCTGCCTAGGCAATACCAGAGGCTGTCTTCCAAGGCTGCCCAGGGTCACTGTTCCATCTCCCAGGTCAGGTGAGGCTAGAGGCTATGCTCAACGATTGGGCAGGGCTGCTGGCTTGGTTCCCCGCCTGACCAGGGCTGCAGGAAGGTTCCACAGCTGCCAAGGTTCTCTGACCAGGCCTCTTCTCAGGCAGGGCTGGAGGCTATGCTCGGCAGTTGCAGGGGCTGCGAATTTGCTTCCTCGCCTGGGTGAGGCTATAGAATGGGCTCCATGGCCTATTCTGCCCATTGGGTAGGGACTCAAATCCCTCCCTGGCCGGACAGGGCCATGGGCTAGACTTAGTGGACGGGCAGAGCTGCTGGCTGGGATCTCGCCCAGGGGCTAGTGCATGCAGACATGTGATCCAAAAAGATCTGAGTGCTGGTTGTGCTAAACCAGGTCCCCCTTCATCTCTGTCTGATCCTTGGTGGTCAAGTCCTGCAGATTCCCCCAGTGATCCCCTTGTCAGCCTGAGGGAGTGGTAACATGATCAAAGTGAAACTGCTTCTCCTACCTTCTAAAGCTGTCTTTCTCAATCTCTGTGGCCTAGGGGGTGATTCTGAGATTTTCACAATGGTATCTTGCCTATGCATAGTTGCTAGTCAGTCTTCTTGAGAAGGGGACTGAAGTTGGGAAAACCCATGTCGCCATCTTGATGGCATCACATCCAGGGGCTCCTGGACCATGGCCAAGAGGGGTTTGAGCTGATTCCCAGGCCACTGCAGGGTCCACAAGTGAGGGTGACTCTGCCCAGGTCCCTTGCATATGGGGCTGGTGACAGGACCAAAGCCAAGGAGGCTGTAACTGAGCTCTTGGGGATACAGAGCTGTTTCTGGGTCTGTGGCAGAGACCACAGTTAGCAAGTCAGGTACCTGGGCTGGAGCCTGCCTTCTCAAAATGGCTCTCCATGGTCTTGCACTACCTTGGGTTTCACATCTCCTAGAGGGATCCCAGTGCTCTCACAAAAAGACACTCCTGTTCAGAGATGAATGCCAAATTATGGTTGTTGGGGATCTGGGGATATGAGTGAGGGGTGTCTTATTTTGGCATCTAGCTGATGGTTTTCACTTCACCTTATTTGCTTTTTCTATTACCTCTGCTTCCTTTAGTATAAGCTGTTCTGATTTGTCTTTCACACTGCCTGTGCTCTTGAGGGAAAACTAATTGGCATGTGTAAGCTCATTTCTCATTCCCTTGGCTAGTAATGTGTTCCTGAGGAAGGGTGAAACCTGGTGTCCCTCCGCATGGAGGGGAGGGGGAGAAGAGAGCAGCCTCTCAGAGCAGAAAAACCGCAGTGCTGTAACCTAGGCCCTCCACTCCCAAGCCCCTCCCAGCCCCAGCTCTTCCCCACGTACTTCTACCCCAGGCCCTGTGCTTATTCCTGAGCAGCTACCCTTTATTAATTATTATCAACGGTTCTTGGTTCTTCCATGGCTCAACTCCCCAGTCTCTCCTGATTGGATTCGGTAGAGGAAGCCAGCAGCCACTAGTAAATGGCTAACCTGTCCAAACTAGCAAAGAAGGAAAGATGAGGATAAAGAGGTCCCAAGACATCGGAGTGGGGATCCCAGCACCTAGGAGAGGGTTGACTCACACCTCCACGGATCGTCTTAACTCTTAAGTATCTCCGATCCCGTGATGTTATGATGGAAGATCCTGAAGCTGAGAGCGGCAGGAGCAAGCAATACCTTGGCGAAGTCAATCGGCCATGCTGGAGGATTTCTACCCCAAACCGGACTTAGGGCACAAAGAAACTCCAAGTTCAAACAGCTGCCACGTGAACCAACTTGTACCTTCTCCCACTTTCAAATGCTCATACTCTCAGAGGCTGATCGGGAATTCAAGCCAGCAGTCTCTGAGGGGGGAATACCCAAGCCCACCTCAGGGCGCATTGGTAGCCAAACCACACATCTGAAGAGAAGGTCCCACACGCAGTACCTGATGGCAATGAGGCGGCCTCGCTATTTCCCATAGGGATGTTCAGCGCATGTCGGCCAGCCATGAAGAGATAGGGAACGGAACTCTTTCACCATTGCCACAAGACAAAATAGGAGAGTGATAATGGAATAATGAATAATCATCTCCATTCTGACTACATTCCACAAATCTCCCCCATTCTGAATGGCAAACTGTACTTTCTATGAGGCAGTCTGTTTTAAAACAGAAGGCGTGGGGTCTAAGCGTGATTTGGTGAAGCAAGAAAACAAAGAAGCTTAATTTAGTGAAATACAAAGGTGCAATGCAAGCTTCCAACCTCCTGACAGGTTCAGACATTGAAAGAAAACAGCAATTATGCAGTAAGTTACATCAAAGGCACTGGTGTCAGTCTTGAGCCCACTGGATTGGAAATAAGTATGTAAATAGTTTATTGGAGGTTTATACTGCTAAATCCTAAATCAAACACAATACAAACAGCATTCTGCAACCACCAAGCTTCATTTCTCTTTCTCTCCCTTTGCAGCTAAAGGAGCAAGACGGACTGAATGATGGTAAGAAAGCAAACTCAGGCCATCTCACCTTCTGTGCCCTACCCTGTTTCCCCTCTCTCCAGCGTCCCTGGTTATTTATCCCTAACTCAGGGTACCTGTACCCCAAGCAGGCCAAGAACAATATGGAGCTCCAGCAGGGGGAGAAGGATGCAATTTAGGAACCACAGCCTCCAGCAGGCTACAACTGCCTGTGGGCCCCCACTCACTACCAGCTGAGGATCAGAGGCCCAGTGAGGTCGTAGAGCATGGCCAATGTCACACAGCTGGTCCATGGAAGTACTGAGGCTTACAGCCTAGGTCTCAGCCTCCCTGGTGCTCTGGTCCATTTCTGGGAACATCAGGGAGGCACACGGGTTTCCCTCTCAGAAGGGACAGAGAAGCCAGATAATTACCCTGTCTTATTTTCCTGTGCTGGATGCCCACCTCATGGGTGACACATGGCTCTGCTGCCCTTGGTTTTCATGCTTCTCTTGTTTCTCCCATGGCACCACTCCACGGAGAGGATGTCCCCTCTCAACTACACCTCCAAATCCATCAACACACTCAGACCCCCCACACTAGCTGCTCAGACTTTGAGACCATCCTCTTGCTTTGCACTTGTCACATTTTGTCTTGTTCTGTAGTTACTGGCCTACTTTTCCTAATTCCCTACTTCTACACACACACACACACACACACACACACACACACTACACACCACAAACACCTGTTGAAGGCAGGATTTGGCCTTTCTTCCCTCACTATTGAATGTCCCATTTGCCTAGGTCAGTGTCTGCTCTATAGTGAGTGCTCAAGAAATAGTTGTTGAATTGAGTTAATTACTTAGAAGGTGCTAGAAGCTCCATCAGTCCAGCCATTTCTACTCAACATACCTCACACAGCAGCAATCCCAGGCTTTTCTAGAAGCAAAAGGCCATGCTTGGAGTATTCTGAGATTGATGAAGTAATGTCCTGTGAGTGGGAAGCAAATTCCACCAGTCTGAGCAACTGTGTGGCAAAGCTATGTTGGACCATTCTAGACAAGTCCTTTGGAGCCTGCCATCGCAGCAGAGGCCATACTGTGTGGACAGTCCTAGTTCCACTTTAATAAAAAGCAAAGGCCTTCCAAATCCCCAGGGTCAGCTCATCAAGGAAGCAGATTTTATGGGAGGGAAGAGATTTGGCATCATACTAGGACCAGTATGTCCTTTTATATAGGTCAGGCAAAACAGGTGAGAAGTGAGGGTCCAGAGTTCCAGATTAGCTAGAAACAGCTTAGTTCAGTACCATCAACATTTATTGAGTTACCATGATGCATGAAGCTCAGGCTAGGAAACATAGGAAAACGAAGGTTAAGACCCAGTCCTTGCTAAAGCAAGAGTAGAATTTTTGCCAGGCAAAGTCCAACTCATGACTTAGAAACTCAGCAAAGTCTTCCTTCCTCTGCAGTCTCATTGGACTTTATTTTATCCTGTCTGTATATTTATATATACACACATACATGCATATGTACATATATGTACACACGTGTGCATCTACATCCACACACACTTCTGATTATTCACTCAACAAACACTTCTTGAGAATAACTATGTTCTCTGCACTGTTGTAGGCAGTTTGGATTCAGTTGGGGATAAAAGAGACAAAAATCTTCACTCTCCTGAAATTTTCATGCTGGTTGCTCACATGTCTGCCTCCCCCTCCAGACTGTAAACTTCTTTGGACCAGGGACCACAGCATGTTTGCTGCATCTTTGCTGCATCTTTACATCCCCCATGCTCAGCACAGAGCAAGTGCTCAGAAAGAAAGGAGAGAAGGAAGAGAAGGAAGGTCTGAAGGCCAACACTGAGGCAAACACTTCTAAAATAAGGCAAAATGATGTATCCTCTCAAACAAGGGCCTGAACAGAGTGCAGGGAAACAGCAGAATTAAGGAAATCTTCAAGGAAGAGGTGGCATTTGGATTAGACTTGATGGATGCCTAGAATATCAAAAGGCAGAGATAATGGGCAGAGATGGCTCTGGTGTCCATGGTGCTGGGACAGCAAAGATCACGGATGGCAGCAAGCAGCCGGTGTGTCCTGGAGGCTGCCGGCTTCTGCTTTGGCTGTGGGGCAGGGTGTGGAATGAGGAGGAGTGGCAGACACGGCTGAAGAAAAAGGCAAGGGTTGGGATGAAGAGATGGCAGAGGGCTCTAAAGGCTCTAAGGAGCATTTTAGGAGTGACTCTATTCTGTTGGCAATTATGAGCTGATGATGGTTCTTGGTTGAAGGAAGAGGAGGCAAGGAGAATACCGTGGGGATACCGTGGAAGTGCTGATATTTGCATCAGCGGCACTTTGACTAGAGAGCCCTTCGCTGCACTTTCCAAACCAAGGGGTTACCTAATGCCCAAAGGGTAAGAGGAGAGATCAAAGACCTAAGATACAGAGGAGCCCACAGCTCGGTGGCGCAGAGCATCAGTACAAGGAAACAGTTTCTTGGCTTTTTCTTATTTGGGGAAGGACTGGTATCCCATTCTGAGGACATCTTCATCAGAGCAAGTTAGATTAGGACTGAAGGCAGAAATGTTGATGCCACTATCTTCTAAAACCAAGACAAATAAGGCACCTAAGAAACATGGGCTGCAGCTTAATTAACAAATCTACCAGCTGTCACTTGCCCAGTCATCCAATACTGCCATTTATTGATAATTAATGGAACTGTTAATAGGCTCTTGGACACAAAGAGTAAAAGCCATTAAATAGTCCCTCCAAGAATATATAGCCTACTTAGGGAGCTGGAATAGTTGTATGAAAAGATAAAATATAAAAAGCACCAAATGCTAAGCTCCAAAGTATAGTAAGGGTCAGAACTTGTTGGTTTCTAAAATGTCACTGTAGACACCATCATACAATAATGATTTATGGCACCTACTCCAGTGCCTGGCACACACTAGGTGCATAGGGTAAATATTTACTGGAAAGAATAAATGAACATGATATTTTGGAATAAGTTATAAAGAACGGAGTAAGAATGAACTTTAAAAAAATAAAACTTTATTTTATGAAAAATATCAACAAAAGCATATAAAAACACTTGATATATTCTAATGACTTCCACAAGTTTGATCAAGGGTTGGGAAAAAAATTCATCATCGGAATTCATAATTCAAATTGTGATCTCCTTTCTGAGACATGGTTCCCTAATATGCACAACAAGAGGGTTGAACCTCAGCAATAAAATGCCTTCCTTTTGTGAATCAGAACCTGTTTCTTCTGCTGAAGACAGGCTCTGATGAAGACAGAAATCAAGCAGGTCCATCCTTCCAAGGTCTGGACCTCTCAGACGAGGCAGTCATTCTTCTTACCAGAACATGAGCAGAAAACACATGAGTACATCCAGAAGGTTCCTATAACAGAGGCCCCAGGCATCAGAAATTTTCATTTTTCAAGTATTATTAATTACTCTTCAACCATCTCATCCAAAACCTTCTTACAGACCAGATTTTTTTTTTAATAAACATCCCCAGAGAGAAGAATGTCTTGCTTATGTTTCTAAGGCTTCCATCTGTTAAAACTTCAGAAGGCTTGTTATATCCACATAGGAATAAATGACATTGAACCATAGATGCCCTTGATATCATAAAACTCCCAAATTAGTTATATCTGTCTATATTCTCACTGCCTGATTTCCACTGGAGTGGTAGTTTGCTTTCCTGCAGTAGTTTATCTCCTTGAGTCTGTGCCTCATTATTGGTGCTGCTGCTGACAAAACAGAACATGGCTCTGCTCTTCATTCTCATTACAACTTTCTGAAAAGAAAACAACCTCTGGGCTGGTGGTTTTCAGCCATGGCTACACACTAGATAACCACTAAAAAAACTTGATGCCTGGTCCCATTCCCAGAATTTCTGACTCAATTGGTCAGGGGTGTGGCCAGAACACTGGGATTTTTAAAGCACCCCAGGTGATTCTGATGTTCAGCCAAGGCTGAGAACCACTGGGTTAGGCCATCCTAAAGGGCCTAAGCAAGCTCTCTATAGAGAGTACAGGGGTACATTTGCAAAGAGAAAAAAGTCTGTACTTCAATGACCTTATCTGTAAGTTGTGATCAATAATGGTTGTAGCATTGTGTTGTTGAGATGTTTATATGAGATCACATATATATGGCATCTTGCAGTAGACATCTATCTATTTGGTGTCTCAACATTCACAACTGCTTCTGAGAAACTACTTTCCCTACTTTCAATCCATGTAGTTGCTGTAATCATTATCTTGCCCTTATTCCAGGAAAGAACACCTGACTTAAGCCAGCACTGTTCTAATCACTGTGATTGATCCAAGGATGAGCACCTGACCTAGACCATCAACACCAATAAGCATCAGCCAATACATGGGCTTTTGCTAGATCTACTCGGAGGAAGAAACTCTCTTGCTGCAAAGATGCCAAACTGGTGGAATATAAGCCTAGAGTTGCTGGGGTCATCTTGCCACCATGAAGGAGAACCCCAAGATCAAGAGAGACATGTTTGTGATGACATCAACTGAACACTTTGATCAGCCTGACATGTCCTTGGCTCATCCTTAGGTATTTTAGCCAATAAATCCCATTTTGTGCTTGAGCTAGTTTGATAGTTCACAAGCAAAAGAATCTGGACCAACATGCACTTGACAACCTTTGAATATGCTTAGATACCAGACCCACTGGGAAATTCAGGATTGGGGCCTCTAGGATGCTTTCTTCTTGCTGCAACTTTGCAGAACCAGAGTCTCTAGAGAGCTCTCAAATTCCCAATCCCTCTGGAGCTGACCAAACTCCATGGTACCCACACTGTTTCTTCCTCTGTCCCAAGCCTGAATAGCCCTTGTCTTATAGACAACTTCAAATCACAGCTAGACTTCAAAACTGCCTGGCCTATCCCCTGACTACTGTGGCTGCATCTACCTTCCATGTTCCCATTTGCCCCAAACATTCAGCCTACACCACTAGTTTTTAATAGCTCGTGTGTGTATTTTATTATCTGTATTGTTTCTTTGTACATGTTTGGTTGATCCATCTTTAGTGTAAGTTTTGAGGGAAGGGATCATGTTTTAGTCTACTTTTGGATTCTCCAAATACAATGCAAAGCAAGTAAATGCTTGCTAAATTTAATTAAAAGCATACAGTGGGTTAGGGGATAAATGCAAAGTTGAGTGTGTGAAGTGTGATCCCAATTTTTTTTAATTGTCAAATATATTTATTTTTAGGATGTGGGGTTCAGGACACTTTTAGTTGATGCTTAAATTAAAAATTATTTTTTTCCTAAGTAAAGCAAACATAAAAATTAGGTGAAATAATCCACAAATATGTGATGCCGTTTTCTAGAATAATACCAATTAAAGACTGTGTTGTTTCAGTATAGTGATTAACAGCATCCTGTTTCTCTCTTAAAAGCATCCCAGGACTTTCAGTTTCCAGTTTGGCATGTAAGGAGCTTGAGAGTCATTACTGTGTCCTAACACGAGTAAAAATATGAACCATCTGAAAATCAACAACTCTTCTTAGATCCATCAGATAAGTGAAGTCAGAGGGTAAATCACGGCTCCATTAGAGGTAGAGACAGGTGGATACAGAGAATCACAACTCATCAGAGCAGAATCCCATGTACAGAAATCTCTCTGGATACCTCTATGGGAACCACAGTGCCAGGGTACAGGAACCTAAACTATAATTGACAAATTGTTGGAGGCTCGATGTGGACAAATAGGAGCGTTAAAAACTCCAGGGGAAGTCCCACACTTTTGTAAGTTTTACCTCTAGGAGCTCTACCACACTCTCCCAGTGAGGATTCGAGAAAAACCACTGTGCTTCCAGCAGGAGGGCCAGTGGGAGAGCGGGGAGGGAGAAACCATTCTGAAATATTCCAGAGTTCTGTTCTTCTTAACAAGACCTGCCCTCAGGAGACACTATTTTACCAGAGTCTAACCTACTGGGGTTTTACCAGAACCTAATCAACCTGGGAGAAGGGAAATACCTAGCTCCAGTCCCCTGTAGCCATCCTGTACCAGCAGAGGGGGGTAAAAAACCTGAGAAGCACCTGTGAAGTTCGCAGGCCAGGAGCACAGGCTCACTAAAAGACAGAGACCCAATCATAGAACTATGGAACACTTCCCTTCCATCCACACTTCACTACCACATCACTGAACACTTATTTATTGCAGTCCCTCTTGCACACTATGTCATATCCAATTTTCAACAAAAAATTGTAAGGCAAGCTAAAAGGCAAAAACACAGTTTAAAGAGACAGATCGAGCAGCATAACTAGACTTAGAAACAGCAGGGATATTGGCATTATCAGACTAGGAATTTAAAATAACTGATTAATATGCAAAGGGCTCTAATGGAAAGAGTAGACAGCATGCAAGAACAGATGGAAAATGTAAGCAGGACATGGAAATGTCAAGAATCAAGAAGAAACACAAGAGGTCAAAAACACTGTTGCTGATGAGCGAGCAGAAGGCAAGCTGAAGACAAAGCATAAGCTGACCCTGTAACCTCCCCCTACCCCCCACTCTTGGGTGGGACATGTGTGACATTCTTCCAGGGATCTCCCAACTAAATGTTAATGCCTTGCTAGAGGGGAAAACAACTTTAACTTGACAATGGCAAGTAAGGAGGGCATGTACTGCATGGAGCACTGGGTGTTACACGAAAACAATGAATCCTGGATCACTACACCAAAAACTAATGATGTATTGTATGGTGACTAACCAAAAAAAAAAGACCTCTGGTATCTTGTAGGTATCTTGTAGGTCAGTCCTCTTTAGCATATGAAAGTTCTTTTGAAACCTCCCTTTTCCTTACTTCCCCCAACTCCCAAGTGTATAATCACCACTCCTCAAGACCCCAGTGCAGCAGCTCTTTCTGCCCACAGGTCCTGTCCCCATGATTTAATAAACCACCATTTTGCACCAAAGACGTCTTAAGAATTCTTTCTTTGTCGTCAGCTCCGGACCTCGCCCCACCGAACCTCACCTATATTCCAAAACCCCATCATTACAAAATGAAAAATGCCTTTACTGGGCTTATTGGTAGACTGGACAAGGCTGAGGAAAGAATCTCTGAGCTTGAGGATATGTCAATAGAAACTTCAAAAACTGAAAAGCAAAGAAAAAAGTCTGAAAAAAAAATGGAACAGAATATGCAAGAACATCCCTAGATGTTCTTGGGACATCTACAAAAAGTAGAACATACTTATAGTGGGACAACCACAAAAAGTAGAACATACTTATAGTGGGAATACAAGAAGGGGAAGAGAGAGAGAAAGGAATAGAAGAAATATTTGAAACAATAATGACTGGGATTTCCCTGAAATTAATGTAGACACCAGATCACAGATCCAGGAAGCACAGAGGCTAACAAGCAGGATAAATGCCAAAACAAAACAAAAACAAACAACAACACCAACAAAAACTATACCCAAGCATAGCATACTCCAACTATAGAAAATCAAAGATAAAGCAAAAGTCTTGAAAGAAGTCAGAAGAAAAAAAAAACAAAAACACCTTATCTATAGAGAAGCAAAGATAAATATTATCTCTGACATCTCCTCGGCAACCAGCCATGCAAGAAGAGAATGGAGTGGAATATTCAATGTATTAAGAGGAAAAACCAACTTGGGATTCTGCATCTTGGGATATTATCCCACAAGAGTGAAGGGAAAATACACATTTTCTCAAACAAAAATGGATAGAATTTATCACCAGCAGACCTGTCTTGCAAGAAATGTTAGAAGAAGTTCTTCAGGGAAAGAAAATAATAGAGGCCAGACACTTGAATCTACATAAAGATTCAAGTTTTAATGGTATCCAGGATTTATTTTAATCAGGTATAGTAGGACATGCAGACACAAAAATGATTGTCATGAAGGAAGAAGCATTTATTTTACTCACAGCCCCCTAGAAACAGGAGGCAAAGCACAGGACAAAGGGCCATCTAGGGAAGAACTAAGGCAAGAAGAGCGGGCAGAGAAAGAGAAAGGAACTGTGAGTGGGAGCTTTCATTGTGGTTTTCCTGGGAAGGAATGAGTGAGGCCAAGTCAACAAGCCAGGTGGATTTAGAATTGGATAGTTTGAATAATCTCAGTGGGCTCTGGGCTGTCAGGGTGGTCCCTGGTTGTCTAGCACAATCCTGGGATGATTAAGAAAAGGGGATAATGCCCCAGAGTTCAAGAGCCAAATAAGAGTAGTCAGGTGCGGGTATGGACTCGGGTTTGGTTGGTTTACGTGTCAAAGAAGGGCTTGCAGGCAAATTCTTTCCTATCTCTGGGAATTAGTCAACCATGGGGATAGGCAGTCCCTCCCTAGTCAGCAAGACTCCAGATGCCAGAGCCTCAAGAATACAGAAATTAAGAAAATGTAGTTAATACAAGAGCATTAGAGAAGGAATAAGTAAAGCTAAATACAAACATTTATTCTTATTCTTAAACAGCCTAATAAATGTTTGTTCAAAATAATAATAATGTACTTGATGATTATAGTTTATATATAAGTGAAATGAAAGATAACAATGATAAAAGAGACAGGAGGGATGAAGTAGGGATACTTGGTTATTACAAGGTATTGGCAGAACCCATGGAGAGATACAGTGTTATCTGAAAGTGGATTTGGAAGTAACCAAGATGTCCTTCACCAAATGGAATGGATAAATACACTGTGGGACATCTGGACACTAATAGTATTCAGAGCTCAAAAGAAATGAGCTATCAAGCCATGAAAAGACACAGAGGAAGCTTTGATGCATGTTGCTAAGTGAATGAAGCCTGTCTGAAAGGCTACATACTCTATGACCCTAACTGTAGAAACATCAGGAAAAGGGAAAACTATGGAGACAGTAAAAAGATCAGCAGTTGCCAGGAGGTGGGGGAAGGAGGCATGAATAGGCAGAGCACGGAGGATTTTTAGAGCAGTGAAACTACTCTGTGTGATACTATAATGGTGGATACAAGTCATTATAAATAGAGTGAACCATAATGTAAACTATAGACTCTGGGTGAATAAGACAGTAATAAAACCAACTTGACCTGCATTATATTAACCCAATGAGCTGGAAATTCTAATCAATGTCAGTAACACTCTATTCCTTCCGAGTTGCACGGACTACTTCTAAGTACCTCCACCTTGCTGTACCAACTGATACATATTCCCATTCCCTACAGATCAAACTCACACCAGTTTGCATGTTATTCTTTGAGAAGCTTTCCTATGCATAAATGAATCACAATGCATGCTAATTAAAAGCAAACTTGACTCTTAACATTAATATATAGTCAAAACTGAGGCCGCATCATAGTATAAACCTGAGGGATCCAAAAATAAATCTGAAATTTTATGCCTAACTTGTAAACTATTATTATTTTCTTAAAACTTTAGAAGCAGAATTATAAGCCATTGGCACTACAGTTCAGGAACAATATTCTCAGCACGGTCATCTGCTGGATTATTCCTGAGGCCACTGTGTTGCGTTCATGCCATGCGAAGCACATACTCGCTTGCAGATGACATTCAGAAAGAGCATGTTATGTGGAGATACATTTTTTTCCTTAACACTGCTCTTTTTCCCATTCTTTTTATATTCTTTATGATGTATGGGATGAAGATAATTTAATACAAATATTGACTATTTGGCGATTTTCCTTCTCTTAAAATTCTGAGTTGACATAAAGGGCATCCCCCCCCCTTTAGCAAAGCGTGAAGGAATGTGAGGAATTCAAAAACAGAATTTTTTGTGTTGAAAGATTGATGGTGTAGGTGGCAGTAATAAGTAAGAATAAAATCCAGGTCATAAAGATAATCTGCTTTTATATCGTGAGTGCTAACACACTAAGCCAAGACTCAGCAAACTTTCCCTGTAAAGAGCCAGCTAGTAAATATTTTGGGCTTTGACTCCAGTACAAATACTCAATTCTACCCTCGCAAAAGCAAACACAGACAATCCATGTAAACAAATGAGCATGGCGGCAGAGCTCCATTAGGACAGCTGCAGGTCGCATGAAATTTTGTTTTCTGAGCTTCCCATCAGAATAAAGTTAATTAAAAATTATTTTTGATATAACTTTTGATATTTAAAAATGTTCTTTTTTTCTGTCGTGGGCAAAACTTAACAGACTTTTGTGGGCCCTTATGTTAAGAAAAAATTTAAATATTTTTGACCCTAAAAGTTTAATTTTTTCCTTCTGATTGTTAAAGAAATTAAAGCATTTCACGAGGCCCTAAAAGTACTGGGGGCCCTAGACAACGGTGTCTTCTGTGCCTAGTGGATAAGTTGGCCTTGTGTGGCTGTGTTTCAATAAAACTTTATTTGGTGGCAGGTTGCCAACTCTACACTAAACAATTACACAAGTTTAGTATTATGATACAATTTCTATTATTCTTCCTGGTATATATATATATATATTTTTTTAATTTTAAAAACAATTGTTGGCTCAAATATTCCTCCTAATTGTACCTCCTAATTTAAATTTTATTAATACTCATATTATCTGTTAATCTATTTCCTTATTTATTTAACTATTTGAAAATCCTCAATAATTGTCACAGACCAGTATGGTCATACTGGTTGAAACCAACACCTATCCTGATTGGTCAATGCCTAGTCCTTAAATATTGTTAATATCAGTTTTGTATTTACCTTATTCTTCCTAATAGTTGCATAGTACTCCATTATATTGATGCAGCCTAATTTATTTAACCAATTCTCTATAGATTGTTTTCAATTTTTTCACAATTCCAAACAATGTCACAATAAACGGCATTGCACAGTGAAGGAAGTATTTCTATAGGATCACTTACTAGGAGTGGAAATTCTGGGTCAAAGGAAATGCATATCTAAAATTATAATCAATATTAGACAATTGTAACAAAAAATGCTATGCCAAATCGTGTTTTCCTACAGGAACATATGGAGTCTTTATTTCTCCACATTCTCACCACACAATTTTTAAGTTTTGGAATCCTGATTAGAGGCAGGAAACTCCATATTACCATATGGCTCTTTGAATTTGCAAGATTATTAGTGAGACTGGTAATTATATTTCTCTTATGAACTGTATACTAAGATCTTTACCCATTTCCCCTCATGAGTGTTTGTCTTGCATTGATCTGGATACACTCTTAAAATTTATGAATAGGGCGCCTGGGTGGCTCAGTTGGTTAAGCAACTGCCTTCGGCTCAGGTCATGATCCTGGAGTCCCGGGATCGAGTCCCGCATCGGGCTCCCTGCTCAGCGGGGAGTCTGCTTCTCCCTCTGACCCTCCCCCCTCTCATGTGCTCTCTCTCTCTCAAATAAATAAATAAAATCTTTAAAAAAAATTTATGAATATACACAGTGCTGGATTTTTATTTTTTTTTTTTACTTTTATTGCTTTATAGATGGAATCTTTTCTTTTACTCACCTCACTAAATTATTATTTGTACCAGCTACTTTACTGAACCTTCCTGCTAACTCAGATTATCCTAGTATACTCTTCTTTTAAATACAAATAATGATATATTGGCCCCTTCTTTTTAAATGTATATATCTTATATTATTCTCTTAAACTATTACATTTACTGGAACTTTGACAACAATGTTAAATAATGGTGTTAATGTTCCTAACTTAATAGTAATATTTCAAGTTTTTCACCATTAAGTGTGATATGCTGACAGTTATTTATAATATATATTTCTAATCATACAAATAAGAAAATATCCCTTTTCTTCTTATTTTAACCTAAGATTTAAGGAGATCAAGAATGGCTGCTAAATTTTACCAAAGACTTTTTCAGCATGTACTACAAATTATCTATTGAACTTATTAACAAAATATTAGTGAATAATTTATCACTGCTCTTAATATTTAACTATTTTTGCTTTTCTAGAACAAACTCCACTTAGTCAATTTATTTACAGAACTTTTTCTTTCTTTTTTTTTTTTTAAAGATTTTATTTATTTATTTGACAGAGAGAGACACAGCAAGAGAGGGAACACAAGCAGGGGGAGTGGGAGAGGGAGAAGCAGGCTCCCCACTGAGCAGGGAGCCCAATGTGGGGCTCGATCCCAGGACCCTGGGATCATGACCCAAGCCAAAGGCAGATGTTTAATGACTGAGCCACCCAGGCGCCCCTCTTCTTTCATTTTTTGATTGAATTTTATAGGGGCAAGAGAAGTCTCCCGATCTGTTATCATGAAATTATCTTTTAAACTTTAGGATTTTTATACTGTAGCTTTTTATATTTAAGAACATAATTCTTGCTCTGTGATCACAATACCACAACTATTTCAATTTTATTTCTAAGTTTAAATAGGATTAATGTGCCCTGTAAGTCCATATCCATTTTTTTAAATCCAATTAGCCAACTTTATAGTACATGATTAGTTTCAAATGCAGTGTTCAGTTATTCATCAGTAGCATGTAACACCCAATGCTCATCACATCACATGCCCTCCTTAATGCCCATCACCCAATTAACCCCATCCTCCCACCCACCACCCCTCTAGCAACCCTCAGTTTGTTTCCTATGATTAAGAGTCTCTTATGGTTTGTCTCCTTCTCTGGTTTCATCTTGTTTTGTTTTTTCCTCTCTTCCCCTATGATACTCTGTCTTGTTTCTCAAATTCCTCATATCAGTGAGATCATATGATATTTGTCTTTCTCTGACTGACTCATTTCAATCAGCATAATGCCCTCCAATTCAACCCATGTTGATGTAAATGGTAAGATTTCATCCTTTCCGATGGCTGAGTAATATTCCATTGTATATATACATATACCACATCTTCTTTATCCATTCATCTGTCCATGGACATCTGGGCTCTTTCCACAGTTTGGCTAATGTGGACATTGCTGCTATAAACATTGGGGTGCATGTGCCCCTTCAAATCACTGCATTTGTATCTTTGGTGTCAGTACATAGTACAGCAATTGCTGGGTCGTAGGTTAGCTCTATTTTCAACTTTTTGAGGAACCTCCATACTGTTTTCCAGAGTGGCTGCACCAGCTTGCATTCCCACCAACAGTGTAGGAGGGTACCCCTTTACCCGCATCCTCACCAACATCTGTCATTTCCTGACGTCTTAATTTTAGCCATTCTGACTGGTGTGAGGTGGTATCTCATTGTGTTTGTGATTTGTATTTCCCTGATGCCAAGTGATGTGGAGCATCTTTTCATATATCTATAAGCCATCTGGATGTCTTCTTTGGATAAATGTTTGTTCATGTCTTCTGACCATTTCTTGACTGGATTATTTGTTTTTTGGGTGTTGAGTCTAATAAGGTCTTTATAGATTTTGGATACTAGCCCTTTATCTGATATGTCATTTGCAAATACCTTCTCCCATTCTGTAGGTTGCCTTTTAATTTTGTTGACTGTTTCCTTTGCTGTGGAAAAGCTTTTTATCTTGATGAAGTCCCAATAGTTCATTTTTGCTTTTGTTTCCCTTGCCTCTGGAGACGTGTCTAGCAAGAAGTTGCTGCAGCTGAGGTCACAGAGGTTGATGCCTTTGCTCTCCTCTAGGATTTTGATGGATTCCTGTCCCACATTTAGGTTTTTCATCCATTTTAAGTCTATTTTTGTGTGTGGTGTAAGGAAATGGTCCAGCTTCATTCTTCTGCATGTGGCTGTCCAATTTTCCCAACACCATTTGTTGAAGAGACTGTCTTTTTTCCACTGGACATTCTTTCCTGCTTTGTCGAAGATTAGTTGACCATAGAGTTGAGGGTCCATTTCTGGGCTCCCTATTCTGTTCCATTGATCTATGTGTCTGTTTTTGTGCCAGTACCATACTGTCTTGATGACTACAGCTTTATAATAGAGCTTGAAGTCCAGAATTGTGATGCCTCTAGTTTTGCTTTTCTTTTTCAACATTCCTCTGGCTATTCAGGATCTTTTCTGGTTCCATACAAATTTTAGGATTTATTTGTTCCAGCTCTGTGAAAAATGTCGATGCATTTTGATAGGAATTGCATTGAATGTATAGATTGCTCTGGGTAGCCTAGACATTTTGACAATATTTGTTCTTCCAATCCATGAGCATGGAACATTTTTCCATTTCTTTGTGTCTTCCTCAATTTCTTTCATAAGTGTTCTGTAGTTTTTAGAGTACAGATCCTTTACCTCTTTGGTTAGGGAATAAACCTTAGGTAAAGTCCATATCCATTCTTGGGTTCTTTATTTTGATTTTTCTTTTTGCCACCTAAAGCAACCAGGTCAGCACTGCCCAACAGAAACAGAATGCAAGCCACATATGCAATTTTTTTTAAAGATTTTATTTATTTATTTGACAGATAGAGACATAGCGAGAGAGGGAACACAAGCAGGGGCAGTGGGAGAAGGAGAAGCAGGCTTCCTGCCGAGCAGGGAGCCCGATGTGGGGCTCGATCCCAGGACCCTGGGATCATGAGCTGAGCTGAAGGCAGACGCTTAACGACTGAGCCACCCAGATGCCCCAAGCCACATATGCAATTTTAAATATCTTAGCAACCACATTAGCAAAGAAATACATGAAATTAATTAATGTATTTTACTTAACGCAATATACCCAAAATACTGTAATTTCAATGTGTAATCGATATAGTAATTAACACAACATTTTACATTCTTTTTTCATTTTAAATCCTCAAAATCTGGTTTGTATTTTACTCCTATAGCATAACTCAACTCAGATTACTCACATTTCAACCCAGTAGTCACATATGATGACTGGTTACCATACTGGACAGCAAAGCCATAGATCATGATACACAAAGGAAATGACATTATTCTTTAGGTCCTCAGCCCAAGGTCTACCCCACAGGCTAACGAGATCAATGTCTCAGCAGATCCACAGTCCTTACAACACACACCAGTTACAAAGTGCTGGGCTAGACAGCTTTTAGGAAGTGGCTAAGGAAGACAGTGTTTCTCAAGCTTTAATGTGCACAAGAATTACCTGGGCATCTTGTTAAAATGCAGGCTCTGATTCAGTAGCTCTGGAGTGGGGCTTGAGATTCTGCATTTTTAACAAGCTCCTAGAGGATGCAGGTCCTCAGAAAACACCTGAGTAACAAGGATTAGGTCATAAGTCCTGACATCTGGCATAACTTGAAGAACGTCTTTCTGATACCTTCCCACTTGCCATCCACAGCAATCTAAATCAGTGCTGTCTAATGAAAATATAGCACAAGCCATCTACTGAATGTGACTATAGAATTCCCTGGTCTCATTCTTGCCATTTTCCCTCTAAGCTCTCATCACTGAGTCATTGTCTTTTTTTTTAAGATTTTATTTATTTATTTGACAGATAGAGGCATAGCGAGGGAGGGAACACAAGCAGGGGGAGCAGGAATGGGAGAAGCAGGCTTCCCGTCAAGCAGGGAGCCCGATGCCGGGCTCGATCCCAGGACCCTGGGACCATGACCTGAGCCAAAGGTAGATGCCCAATGACTGAGCCACCCAGGTGCCCCTGAGTCATTGTCTTCTGAAATCTGATGCTGCTAAGATCATTTATATGGCCAGTCTAATTTATTTTTTTATTTTTCTGCTTGAATATTTTATTCTTTTTCCTTAAATAACACCATGCTAATCTTATTTGGGTTTGGGTGTTTTTTGTTTTCTCAGTATATGATGAAACTTTTGACCTGCTAATGCAGATGTTCTTTTACTTTGGAAAAGTTTTCATCTAATTAATCTTTCTCAAATGAGAAATAGTTTGTGACACATTCATTTAATATACAGGGTGGAAGGTAAAGTTCAGGCAGCAGGGATCCATAGGAGTTGGTCCTACACATTTCACATTGATAGTTCTCAGCTATTCTGTAGTTTATTGTTATTGAGAATAGACATTTCCCTCTCATTATACTCTTAGCTGCTTGTTACTACTTTATAGAAAAACTATTGGTTTCTTTCCTAAATTTATCTTGTAGTCAGCTATCTCAATTAACTCAATTGATTTCCAATTTTTCTCTTAGCTATGGCCTATCTGAAACAGCAAGCACTTACAGCATGCATTTATTTCTTATTACGTACCAGTCACTATTTCTTGTTCCTTATCTTTACAACATCTCTATGAGGCAAGTACTACTATTACCTCATAAGACAGAAAAAAATAGTGGTGTTAAATGTCTTACCCAAGTTTACACAGCTAGTAAGTGATTAAATGCTGATTTGAACCCAGGTATATAGGCTCTTAGATCATTAAATCATCTTTAATTATTAAATTACAAAATTTCATTATGTTATCTCCCTCTTTCCCAACTTTTTCTTACCTTATTGCAATGGTAAAAATGAAGTATGCAAAGTTATCTTCCTTTTCTCATTTCTTCTACAACCTGACCCTTCCTGATTAAGGAGATCAACTGGGTGCCAGAAAAGCTAAGGTCTAGAGTAGCTCTGTGCTGAGCATGTGTTCATACACAAGGGTTTAATAATTCTAAGTCTCAACTTTTCTATCAGTGAAGTGATAATAAACATATCTATTTTTTGACCTTTCAGGATTACTGTGAGATTTAAATAGAGCCATTTATGTAAACTGCTTCAAGACCTAGAGATACCATTATTAGCACAATTTCACACCCAGAGCACTTCTAGTTCAGGGGCCTCTCTGCTTAACTTGAACATCCTCAAGCCATCTAGTTGCCTAGAAACTTATTATCACATTTTCTCTACCACCTTCTATTCTCCAACGCACACACATGTACACACCACTATCCACCACAACCACTGTCACTTTACAATCCCCAAAGAACCATTCTTGTCCTGCATTCATTTTTCAGAAACTCCTAGTTGCCTATTCATTACCCAGTATTCCCTCTTTGTCAATGGAACCCCTATACTGATGGATAGGGCAATGTGCTCAGCTATAAAAACACATTTCCAAACCTCCTTTGTAGCTAATGCTAGCCAATGACATAAACACTGAAGGTGGATGAACCAGAAGAAGAGTAGGTCTTTTTGCATGATGATTATACCCTTACTACTACTGATAAAGAAACAGGCTCAGAGAGGTAGTACAGCTTGCCCCAAAACTTTCAGTCTCTCTGACTGCAAAGATAATGTTCCTTCCACCGCACTACACTGTCCTTATAAAGTTCTCATCCCACTATTCTGACCTCTTCATATCCTTTATTATCCTCCAACCTGGCTACAGGAGAAGTCTCAAAGTGTCACTCCTGTCCATCAAAGAAAGTAGAATTTTACAGCGACTCTTCAGAGACCAAGTCTTGAATTACAGTATGACCCCAAAACATGGCTTGAAGGATTAGAATTCAAACAGGTCAGAAGAATCCAGGGCTAGTCCTTCCTCATAAGGTAAGCATGAATCTCCTTTGTATCCTAGGTCCCAACTTTGCCCAGTGCCCGTCACCTCCTCCTCTGTACCTGCTCAGAGAGGACCTGGATCTGAGATCCTAGGAGGTTGACAGAGGCATCCTCAAAGCAAGCTCCGATGCCATGAAAAGTACACATCTCAAGTAAATTCCTGTCCCCCACTGTCAGAGCTAGAGGTTCTGGATAAATGTCCCAGGGTTAAAAAGTCTTTTCTTTTGGAAGGTGATTTGAACTTGAAGGAGGGAAATAACAACATAAAATATGACAAAAAAAGGCCTATGTTGCAAACCTTATATTCCATTATAAAAGGATGCTGAGTATATATGCCCTTTGAATTCTTATGAGCAAGCTCTGCGTGCAGCTATGATTCAGGATGAGGAATATTTACAGTGGCAAGCTTTATTTTCACAGGCACATGACATTCTTAGCAATAACTTGTAATTTTAACCGACATTTTTAAAGTTGTTTTCAAAACAGAAGTTAGCCTTTGAAATCTGTGAGCAAGCGTCTCAAATGTTTTAACTTAAAATATGCATACATAATTAACTATGATCATTGTATTATTTTGTCTACTTAACATATCAATAAAGATTCAATATTGTAATCATATAGCAGGTAGGAAACTCTGGGGGGATACTTTGGAATAATGCTGGCAAGTACCACATCAAAAGCATATACCCTGCATCCACCCATTGACAAGAGGGGAAAACTGAGAAACATCCACAGACATTTCCTCCAGAGTCTCAGAATGACTCAGTAGTAGATTTAGACTTAATATTTAAGTTAAGCCACCAAAGGAGAACAAAAACCACAACTAACAGCAAACCATTCATACAACTTTCATCATCAAATATGTCATGGGCGAGGTTCTCAGCAGTGATGAAGGAATCTGCAGGAATGGTTCAGAACCTCGGAGATCATGGAGCTCCAGTGGCGCAATCGGTTAGCGCGCGGTACTTATACGACAGAACCTCGGAGATCAGGGAACAGCATAATTTGGGTCCCTATGGCATCCATAATCGTTTCCAAGGGGCTTTCCCATAGCAACTGATTTCTTCTCAGAGTCTGTATGAGGTAGCTAGCTCTGGTACTGGATTCATCAATGAAGATGACAAATTGTCTTTCTCACTTTGATTCATAAGAAATCTCAGGATCCCTATAAATTCTACTTGTAAAATGTATTAAGTAGACTTCAATACAAACATCAAAAAATATGTCTTAAGGATTTTTAGAGTTTTTCTTAAGGATTTTTGTTCAGAACTCACAAAGTAAATCTCTTTCAAAATATCCAGTCTGGGGCGCCTGGGTGGCTCAGTCGTTAAGCGTCTGCCTTCGGCTAAGGTCATGATCCTGGGGTCCTGGGATCGAGGCCCACATCGGGCTCCCTGCTGGGTGGGGGGCCTGCTCCTCCCTCTCCTTCTGTCTGCCGCTCCCCCTGCTTGTACTCTCGCACGCGCAGTAATAAAAAATCTTTGAAAAAAAAATATCTAATCTGGCATTCTGGGTTAAAAACAATAACAAAAATTAACCTCAGGAGGAGCACTTAAATACCAAAACCCGAAATAAATGTGAGGGTATGAAGCACTACACCAAATTACAAAGATCCTGGTTAAAGGAAAACTACTCCACCTGTTCGGAGATTTTAAAAGTACACAACTCCCTCCTTCACTTTGAAAGAACCTTGCTTGAAGCCTTGCACATAGTAGAGACACGGTAAAATTCCTTAAAGCCCTGAGTGCTCTTTTGAGGAAATCAAACATCACAGTTCACAGTTTGACACTGAACAGCAATTCCCACATGCCATGAGTGTTTCAAAGTTCTTATTATATCTGAATATATCCTAGCATCTAATGCCTCATGGCTTATTATCTATGCAGCCTTTCCTGTTCACTTGGAAGTTCCTGCATGGAGTGAGGGGGTGCAAGTCTTAAACTAAATGACCTCAAAGTCAGGGGTAAGCAAATGTTAGCTTCAGCAGACTCTCCTGGAGGGCTTGTGAAAACACACATTCCTGGTCCCGTCATACCTAGAGATTCTGGTTCGGCAGGTCTGGCTTGGAGCCCAAGAATTTGCATTTCTAACAAGGCCCCAGGGGATGGGGATGCTGGGGGTCCTTGCACCACACTTCAAATAGCACTGCTCTAAGGTCCTTTCCAATTCTAAGTCTAGCCTTTAAGAACCTAGTCTCAACAATTTGCAAGATTCCTTAGAGTCTGGGATTTTTAGGGCATCCCACAGGTGCAAAATCACCGGAGGGGAATAACCTCACTCACACCGGCATTATCTGCCCTCTGCGCCCTCCTCTGCCCACCTTGGGCCTCAGGCTCCCGCACCTCACACTCACCGAGCTTCCCGAACTTCCCCGGGTCTGGGGCCGCTCAGAATCCCAGAGACCAACCCCCAGTTCTGCAGAGGTCCGCAGGGCGCCCTCGGCGGACCTGAGGGAGCGCGCGGGAAGCCAGGGTCCACGCTGCGCCGCCGCAGGTGGTAACCAGCTGCAGCCTTTTATAGCCGCCGCCGACCCTTGACCTTGGCCAGGCTGCCCTACTAGCTGGGGTTTTAACTGCTAGCGGGTTTACATGTGAGTGTCCAGAGACGGTCCAGCTGCCTGTTGGCTTAGCAGCGATTCCGGAGAAGCCGGAAGCGGCCAAAAGAACTTGGGAAGTTTCTCAGAAACCGAGGGCAGCCTTTATCTGCTGGCTGCTGAGCTGAGGTCACTGCTGCTGCTTGGGCTGAGGACTCGCTATTTAGCTCCAAGGATTTACTCACTGGTATCTACAGAACCCTCCTGCAGAGAAGCAGAGAAAATTCCAAAAGAGGGGAAGCTGGGGTCAGAGAGAGAGAGAGAAAGAACACCCATGATAAGGATAACAGTTCTCTCCAGGAGCTTCCAGCAAGAGCAGAGTTGGAAAGTGGAGCAGGCAACAGAAATGAAGATGTGATTTAGCACACAGATCACAATGAAGAACTCCAGAAGCACTGTCTGTTCTTAGATGAAGGGCTTGTTTGTTTGCTTGGTTTTCTCCTGGGCATGTGCTCACAGCTGAGATTTTATATGTACACGTGTTCCCAGCTGGTGTCCTTGAATACTATCTGTCTGTGCCTGGTGAAGAGACACGCTGAAGTCACTCACACTGATGAGAATTTGTTAAAAAGCCAAGAGCAAACACAAGAGATGGGAGCTTCCCCTCACTCAGCATGGACCTCTGAGGCACTAGGCTGCTTGATTCTGGGACTGCTTCCGAAGTAAATTAGAACGTTTCCAAGTATTTCTCAGAAGGGATGGGGTTGGAAGGATGGAGAGAAGGAAATTGAATGAAGGCTCTCAGGACTTTTCCCCTTTATTATCATTTTTTTTTAAACAAAGAGAACACAAACAGGAGTAAACTAATAACTTGTTTTTTTTATTATTATTATTAGCAAGGGGGTAATGGTTTTCCTCAGAAGATGGTGTATTTGCTCTAAGCCAAAGGGGTCCTGGACTTCTGGAATCCACTTAGTACAGTCAGGATTATGGGATATTCTACACAGAACATCCTGAAATCCTGGATTTGAACACAGTTCTGTTCAATTTTGGGAGGAGGTCTCAGCCAGGACCACAGGGGGCAAGAGCCCCACAACCTGCTTATTTGGTTTCTCTCTCTACTAAGGGACACGCATGTGCACGTGTGCGAGCATGTGTGTGTGTGTGTGTGTGTGTGTGTGTGTTGGGGTGTGGGGACATATGCTGTGAGTATTCACCAGCCCTGGTACCACCCACCAGACCTGTTCTGACTATCAAACACGACCCACCTCAACAATCTTCCAAGTGATATAATGAGAACCAGTGTAACCCAATAAAAGCAGAATGGCTGGGGAAGATGGGAGGCTGTGCTCTTTGTACAACACACAGCATTGTTTCTAGAACATTATCAGAAAAAAAACTTCAAGTTTCCATAGAACGGTTTCCCTGGTTGAGATGCACTTCCCACCTACCCCAAGACCCATCCTCTAATATCAGTGAATCTCAGATTCTGTTCAGACTCTAACAGAGAATGTGTCCTTGGCCATCAGAGTGAAACACAGCAACCGACACTGAAGGCTGGAAGCTCCAAAAGCTGGAGTCTTGGGGACAAATTACACTTCCAGTTCACATTCACGCCTGGCCCCACTGGAAGCCTTGCTCAGGCTGTGTCCATACACCCCCAGTGTGCAAATATTTATAAATTGAACCTTCTTCCTCAACCCAGAGTAAAATCCTGAGGGAGGAAAGGAAGCTGGCTACACTTCAGGAGAAGGGTGGGACCCTTTCTCCACAACTAGTGAAGTAGTATTCAAATAGCATTGGAGTCAAAGAAAGTTGGCTTCTTTGAGTAACTTTTCTGAAAAGTATTATTGTAGGAATGTTTTTACTTACAGTACAATTCCAGTGTAGTTTTCACGACCACAATATGACACAAAAGTGGCTTTGGGGATCTACATACAACCTTTTCCACAGAATTCAACACTTCCTTTTCCTTTCTTTTGCTTGTAAAATTTAAACAAGCTTTTTCCCTAGAGAAATTTTAATGCGAAGTTTGCTTCTATTGAGAATTACATTCATCCTCCTAAGGATGCATTAATCTCAATTAATTTGTTTCAGAAAGTAGGAGTTTTAAACTGGACATTTGAAGGAATTCAGACACTAAAATCACCAAGTTTTTGATTTCCTAATACACAAAATAGCCTAATTGGACTTATATTAGATGTATCTGACCTTGGCTTCATTTTCTCTAGAAAATGGCCTTTTTCTCTAGAAAACAAAAAGTTATTGACTCAAAGAAAAGGAATCCAGAATTTCCAAATTGTGGAAACAATATTAAATGTTTTTCAGAGAGTTCACCGCTGGTTATATTTGCTGTTCATTAACCCAAACTCAACAGTCTGGGATTTTTGCAACTGTTTTAAATAATGAGATAACATATCAAATTGTGGTCTAGCCTTCACTCTTTAGTTCCCATGGAGAAATACTGGTGGCATTTCCAAAAATGTGAAACCCGTGCTACCAGAAATACACAAGATGATTTTGGATGGGAGATGATTTAAATGAACATGATTGACTTTCTCCTTGATACAATCAGAATTATTAAAAGATGGGGGAAAAAGAAAACACTTCTCTCACTAAGTGACTCAATGTCACTCTGTCATGCCTGTATACCAGTAGGTAGAACAATTAATAAATAAAATGCAATATTGATAAGTAAGCCAACATACTTTCTTGAGTGTCCTTGCACTGGCTGTTTCCCAAGTGGCTTCAATTCAAAATAGTATGTTCTTGTAGCATACTTGGGTACAGCCTGCCCTCAGCTCCCATAGTGAGAAGAAGCCTAAAATCTCAAAGTACAAGTTCCCTTGACTTAGCCAGCAAGGTTGATAGCTATGAGCCTTTTTAAACAGCCCAAAGCCAACTTCAGTTTTGTATCTTCACCTTGATTTTAAAGGTAATGAAAATATGGTAAAATATCTTAAAAAATGCTGTTGAACAAGAATATCAATTTTATTATGTATTTCCAAGCTATTTTGGGGAACATGTGCTATCCTTGTTAATGCAAAACCATCTGAATTATAATATGAATTTTGATAGTGACATGATGTAAAAATGGCAGAGATAATTGTGTTTGTCACACCACAATGTCATAAGAATTCAATGAAATACTGTATTCATGTGTCTTAACATGGTGGCTAAGAGCTTAATCCTTGGAACAAAATCAACCTTGGTTTGAAACCCAGCTGTTTTGAGGAGCAAGATGGTGGAGGTGTAGGAGACCTAAATTTCATCTGGTCCCAGGAATTCAGCTAGATAGGGATCAAACCATTCTGAACACCTACAAACTCATGAGATTGAAGGAAAGAATAGCAGCAACTCTCTGAACAGAAAAGTGACCACTTTCTGGAAGGTAGGACGTGCGGAGAAGTGAATCCGAGGCGATATTCGGGAAGATAGACGGCGGGGGAGGGGGCCTCTGGGCCGCTTCTGGCAAGTGATAGAGCCCCGGAGCACAAAATCGGAACTTTTGGAAGTCGGCTCCGCTGAGGGACGTCACTCCAGTGGCTAAGTGGGGGGTGGAACACTCACTGGGACAGTGTGGTCTCAGGACCCTCGGGGTCACAGAAAGACCGTGGGTGCCTGAGTGCAGCAGAGCTCCCAGGGATCAGAGCGGGGAAGCCGGCTGCAGAGACGGAGCCGAGGCATGGGCTCTCAGCTCGGGGTTGCCATAAACCGTGATCCGCGGCACAGTCGGGCCACTGCTTCCCCAGCAGGGACCCAACAAGCAGCAGATCCGGGGAGACTCACCTTCCTCCCCCAGAAGGAGCGGTATGGAAGCTCACTGCAGGGATCTGCTGGGTTTGGACACTCCACACAGGGTCAGGTGCCAGAGATAGAAATGCTTGGTCACAGGCTGGGTGAGCATGGAGTGCAGCCAGAGACCGGGGAGACAGGAGTGAGTGACTGCTTTTCTCTGGGGCTCACTGAGGAGCGGGGCTCCAAGTTCTCGGCTCCTCTGGGGTGGAGATTGGGAGGCCACCATTTTCACTCTCATCCTCCAAAGCTGTACGGAAAGCTTGCAGGGAACAAAAGCTCCCGAGAGCAAACCCGAGCAGATTACTTAGCCCAGACAGGCAAGGGCGGGGCAATTCCGCCTCCGGCAAAGACATTTGGGAACCACGGCAACAGGCCCCTCCCCCAGAAGATCACCAAAAACTGCGAGCCAAGACCAGACCAAGTTTACGGATCAATAAGAATGGCAGAACTCCAGCACTAGGGGAATACAGCACATAGAATTCATGGCTTTTTTTCCCCCTGATTCTTTAGTCTTTCAAAGTTAATTTTTTATTTTTCTTTATTTTTTTATTTTTCTATTTTTTTTGAATTTTTCTTTTTCCCTTTTTCAACCAACATCTTATCAATCCCTGTTTTTTAATCTTTTTTATTTTTCATTTTTAGAGTCATATTCTATCCCTTCATTGCAGTTAACCTTATTTTTTGTATATATATATAAGTTGTTCTCTCTTTAAAATTTTGGGACACAGTTTCTTCTAACAGACCAAAATATACTCTAAATCTCTAGTGTATGGCTTTTTTCTAGTCTCCTGCCTGATCACATTCTCTCCTTTTTTTTTCTTTTAAATTTCTCTTTGTTCTTTTTTCAACCAACTTATCTTATCAATTCCTTTTATAAAATCTTTTATAATTTTCATCTTTACAGCCATAGTCCATCCCTTCATTGTATTTACCCTTATTTTTGTACATATATAAGTTTTTCTTTCTTTAAATTTTTGGGAGGCAGTTTCTTCTAACACACCAAAATATGCCCAAAATCTAGTGTGTGGCACTAATCTATTCACTAGCCTGATCATACTTGATCATATTCTTTTTTTTTTTTTCTTTCCCTTTTTTTCCCCCCCCCCCCCAGTTTCAGGTCTCCTCTGATTTGTTTAGTGTATATTTTTCTGGGGTTATTGTTACCCTGTTAGCATTTTATTCTCTCATTCATCTATTCTCCTCTGGACAAAATTACAAGACAGAAAAACTCACCTCAAAAAAAAGAACAAGAGGAAGTACCGACTGCCAGGGACCTAATCAATATGGACATTAATAAGATGTTGGAACTAGAGTTCAGAATGACAATTATAAAGATACTAGCTGGGCTTGAAAAAAGCATGGAAGATACTAGAGAATCCCTTTCTGGAGAAATAAAAGAACTAAAATCTAACCAAGTCGAAATCAAAAAGGCTGTTAATGAAGTGCAATCAAAAATGGCGGCTCTAACTGCTAGGATAGATGAGGCAGAAGAGAGAATCAGTGATATAGAGGACCAAATGATGGAAAATAAAGAAGCTGAGAAAAATAGAGATAACTACTGGATCACAAGGGCAGAATTCAAGAGATAAGTGATACCATAAGATGAAACAATATTAGAATAATTGGGATCCCAGAAGAAGAAGAAAGAGAGAGGGGCAGAAGATATATTGGAGCAAATTATAGCAGAGAACTTCCCTAATTTGGGGAAGGAAACAGGCATCAAAATCCAGGAGGCACAGAGAACCTCCCTCAAAATCAATAAAAATAGGTCAACACCCCAACATCTAATAGTAAAACTTAGGAGTCTCAGAGACAAAGAGAAAATCCTGAAAGCAGCTCAGGAGAAGAGATCTGTAACCTACAATGGTAGAAACTTTAGATTGGCAACAGACCTATCCACAGAGACCTGGCAGGCCAGAAAGGACTGGCATGATATATTCAGAGCACTAAATGAGAAAAATATGCAGCCAAGAATACTATATCCAGCTAGGCTGTTATTGAAAATAGAAGGAGAGATAAAAAGCTTCCAGGACAAACAAAAACTGAAGGATTTGCAAACACGAAACCAACCCTACAAGAAATATTGACAGGGGTCCTCTAAGCAAAGAGAGAGCCTAAAAGTAACATAGACCAGAAAGGAATAGAGACAATATACAGTAACAGTCACCTTACAGGCAATACAGTGTTACTAAATTCATATCTTTCAATAGTTACCCTGAATGTAAAAGGGCTAAATGCCACAGTCAAAAGACACAGCGTATCAGATTGGATAAAAAAAACAAGACCCATCAATATGCTGCCTGCAAGAGACTCATTTTAGACCCAAAGACACCTCCAGATTGAAAGTGAGGGGGTGGAAAACCATTTACCATGCTAATGGACACCAAAAGAAAGCTGGGGTGGCAATCCTTATATCAGACAAATTAGTTTTTTTTTTTTAAGATTTTATTTATTTATTTGACAGGGAGAGACACAGTGAGAGAAGGAACACAAGCATGGTGAGTGGGAGAGAGAGAAGCAGGCTTCCTGCCGAGCAGGGAGCCCGATGTGGGGCTTGATCCCAGGACCCTGGGATCATGACCTGAGCCGAAGGCAGATGCCTAAACAACTGAGCCACCCAGGCGCCCCCCAGACAAATTAGATTTTAAACCAAAGACTGTAATAAGAAATGAGGAAGGACACAATATCATACTTAAAGGGTCTATCCAACAAGAAGACCTAACAATTGTAAATATCTATGCCCCTAACATGGGAGCAGCCAATTATATAAGCCAATTAATAACAAAAATCAAAGAAACAGATTGACAGCAATACAATAATAGTAGGGGAATTTAACAACCCCCTCACTGAAAAGGGTAGATCATCTAAGCAAAAGATCAACAAGGAAATAAAGACTTTAAATGACACACTGGACCAAATGGACTTCACAGACATATTCAGAACATTCCATCCCAAAGCAACAGGATACACATTCTTCTCTAGTGCCCATGGAACATTCTCCAGAATAGATTCCATCCTAGGTCACAAATCAGGTCTCAATCAGTACCAAAAGATGGGATCATTCCCTGCCTATTTTCAGACCACAATGCTTTGAACCTAGAACTCAATCACAAGAGGAAATTTGGAAAGAACTAAAATACCTGGAGGCTAAAGAGCATCCTACTAAAGAACGAATGGGTCAACCAGGAAATTAAAGAAGAATTTAAAAAATTCATGGAAACCAATGAAAATGAAAACACAACTGTTCAAAATCTTTGGGATGCAGCAAAGGCGGTCCTAAGAGGAAAGTATATAGCAATACAAGCTTTTCTCAAGAAACAAGAAAGGTCTCAAATACACAACCTAACCTGACACCTAAAGGAGTGGGAGAAAGAACAGAAATAAAGCCTAAACCCAGCAGGAGAAGAGAAATAATAAAGATCAGAGCAGAAATCAATGAAATAGAAACCAAAAGAACAGTAAAATGGATCAACAAAAGTAGGAGCTGGCTCTGAAAGAATTAATAAGATTGATAAACCCCTGGCCAGACTTATCAAAAAGAAAAGAAAACCAATCCAAATAAATAAAATCATGAATGAAAGAGGAGAGATCACAACCAACACCAAAGAAATACAAACAGTTATGAAAACATATTATGAGCAACTCTATGCCAGCAGATTAGATAATCTGGAAGAAATGGATGCATTCCTAGAGATGTATCCACAACCAAAACTGAACCAGGAAGAAATAGAAAACCTGAACAGACCCATAACCACTAAGGAAATTGAAGCAGTAATCAAAAATCTCCCAAAAAAACAAGAGCCCAGGGTCAGATGGCTTCCCAGGGGAATTCTACCAAACATTTCACAAAGAATTAATACCTATTCTTCTGAAACTGTTCCAAAAAATAGAAATGGAAGGAAAATTTCCAAACTCATTTTATGAGGCCAGCATTACCTTGATCCCAAAACCACACAAAGATCCCATCAAAAAGGAGAATTATAGATCAATATCCCTGATGAACATGGATGCAAAAATTCTCACCAAAATACTAGCCAATAGG
>NC_058403.1:128329602-128338593 GCF_002201575.2 Neomonachus schauinslandi
GGAAAAAAGACAGTCTCTTCAACAAATGGTGTTGGGAAAATTGGACATCCGCATGCAGAAAAATGAAGCTGGACCATTTCCTTACACCACACACAAAAATAGATTCAAAATGGATGAAAGATCCAAATGTGAGACAGGAATCCATCAAAATCCTAAAGGAGAACACAGGCAGCAACCTCTTCGACCTCAGTGAGAGCAACTTCTTGCTAGACATCTCACCAACAGCAAGGGAAGCAAGGGCAAAATGAACTATTGGGACTTCATCAAGATAAAAAGCTTTTCCGCAGCAAAGGAAACAGTCAACAAAACCAAAAGACAACTGACAGAATGGGAGATGGTATTTGCAAATGACATATCAGATAAAGGGCTAGTATCCAAAATCTATAAAGAACTTATCAAACTCTATACCCAAAACACAAATAATCCAATCAAGAAATGGTCAGAAAACACAAACAGACATTTTTCCAAAGATGACATCCAAATGGCCAACAGACACATGAAAAAGTGCTCAACATCGCTTGGCATCAGGGAAATACAAATCAAAACCTCAATGAGATACCACCTTACACTAGTCAGAATGGCTAAAAATAACAAGTCAGGAGATGACACATGTTGGTGAGGATGCGGAGAAAGGGGTACCCTCCTACACTGTTGGTGGGAATGCAAGCTGGTGCAGCCACTCTGGAAAACAGTATGGAGTTTCCTCAAAAAGTTGAAAATAGAGCTACCATATGACCCAGCAATTGCACTACTGGGTGTTTACCCCAAAGATACAAATGTAGTGATCCAAAGGGGTACGTGCACCCCGATGTTTATAGCAGCAATGTCCACAATAGCCAAACTGTGGAAAGAGCCAAGATGTCCATCGACAGATGAATGGATAAAGAAGATGTGGTATATATATACAATGGAATATTATGCAGCCTTCAAAAAAAAAGAAATCTTGCCATTTGCAACAACATGGATGCAACTAGAGGGTATTATGCTAAGCAAAATAAGTTAATCAGAGAAGGACAAGTATCATATGATCTCACTGATATGAGGAATTCTTAATCTCAGGAAACAAACTGAGGGTTGCCGGAGTGGTGGGGGGGTAGGAGGGATAGGGTAGCTGGGTGATGGACATTGGTGAGGGCATGTGCTATGGTGAGCGCTGTGAATTGTGTAAGACTGATGAATTATAGAACTGTACCTCTAAAACAAATAATACATTATATGTTTAAAAAAAAGAAGAAGGGAAAAATGAAAGGGGGGAAGTCAGAAGGGGAGACGAACCATGAGAGACTATGGACTCTGAGAAACAAACTGAGGGTTCTAGAAGGGACGGGGGTGGGGGGATGGGTTAGCCTCGTGATGGGTATTAAAGAGGGCACGCTCTGCATGGAGCACTGGGTGTTATACACAAACAATGAATCAGAGAACACTATGTCAAAAACTAATGATGTAATGTATGATGACTAACATAACACAATAAAATAAAATTTAAAAAAAATAAATGCTGTAAGAAAAGAAAAAAACCCCAGCTGTTTTTTATTGGCTATGTGATTTGGGGCAGGTTACTTCATCTCTTTCTGTCAGATTCCCCCTCTGCTAAACATGGATAATACCTATGCTACAGATTGTTGTGAAGTCTGGATCTGTCACCCATGTCTAATATAGTATATAGTAGATGCTCAATAAATACTACCTTCTTCCATTGTGCTTATCTGAAGTCTTGTCCCAAAAGTCATTTTGTACAGCATTTTTTTCCCTGCTTGGTGGAAATGGCACATTTCACAGAACACATCAGAGCACAATAATTAATGATTTCACACCCAACAGCAGAGGTCCTTATAGCAAAGCATTCCTCTACAGGAGAGAACGTGAATATTTTAGACATAGCAGAATTCTGGACTGAAACTTTCCTTGCCTTTGCCTAGAGTGTGCAGGATGTGAGGTTATTGAAAGAGAAACTGCAAGTATTAAGGACAGAGAGGACTCTGCAAGAAGTGAAAGCCTGCACACCCCAAGCTCAGTGGAGTTGCCGATGACCCCAAATAAGAAAGCCCTAGCACTATAGATGCTTTCTCATCACTTGTAATGCAAACACTGAGTGGCATGCAAGCCCTGTCATTCACTGGAGACTGTGAACACCTATCTTTGGCTACAATGAAGGAGAAAGCAGTGTTTGCTTTTTAGACACACATACACACACACACACACACACACACACACTATATGTTTTATGTGTATTTACTTTTTCCCAGGAGGAACAATAGTAGAAGCAACTGCTTCTGTTCCCTCTCTCACTGTCTCTCTCTCTGTCAAATAAATAAATAAAATCTTTAAAAAAAAATCTTTGCCCAACCTAAGGTCACTAAGATTTTCTATTTTCTTCTAGAAGTTTTATGATTTTAGGTTTCACACTTAGGTCTATGATCTACTTTGCATTAATTACTGTATATAATGTATGGATTAATATTTACTTTTGCATATGAATATCCAAATATTCCAGCACAACTTGTTGAAAAGTTGTTCTTTCTTATACGAATTACCTTTTCACCTTTATCGGAATCAATTGATTACATACATGTTGTCTATTCCTGGATTCTTTATTCTGTTTCATTGATTTATTTGTCATCTTTATGCCAATACCACACCATCTTGATTGTTGTAGCTTTATAATAAGTCTAAAGTCAGATAGTGTAAGTCCTTCAGTTTTGTTCTTCACAAACTTATTTTGGCTATTCTAGATTTTTTGCATTTCCACATAAATTTTTGAATCAGATTGTCAATTTTCATTTTAAAAATTATTGGAGTTTTTATTGGAATCCTGTTAAATCTATAGATCAGTTTTGGGCCTGGTTAATACTTGGATGGGAGAATTGACATTTTAGAAAAGATTGAATCTTTTAACCTGTGAACACAGTTATCTCATTATTTATTTAGATCTTTAATTTCTCTTAGCAATGTCTTATAGCCCTCAGCATACAAAACCTGTTTAGCATATCTTTTGTGACCTTTATGCCTAAATAGTTCACATATTTGAAACTACTGTAAATTGTATTTTTTAAGATTCAATTTCTACTTGTTATATGAGGTATAACTTTTTTATTGAGGTATAATTACATAAAATTCACAAAGTTTACATGTATAATTCAATTAGTTTTAAAAACAAATAGTTGTGTAATCATCAATAAGATAGAATATTACCATCACCACTGCAAGTTCTGTCATGTCCATTTGCAATCCCCTTTGCTAACCTCAGGTTTCTGGCTACCACTATTTTTTTCTATCATTATACTTCCTAGAATACCATGTAAATGGAATCAGATAGTGTGAGCCTTCTGTGTCTGGTTTATTTTACTGGCTTTTGGAATGCATTAATATTGTTGGTATATAAGTATTTTGTTCTATTATATCTGAATACTATTCCATGTGTACCACAATTATTTATGCATTTCCATGTTGATGGATGTTTGAGTTGTTCCCAGTTTTGGTTATGATGAATAAAGCTACAATGAACATCCATGTACAAGTCTTTATATGGACAGATGCTTTCATTTCTGTTAGGTAAACACCTAAGACTGGATGCCAGGGCTCCACCAGTTATTTTATCAGAGAAGTTAATATAAAAGTAGTTAACTAGGTCATTGAAAAGGCAAAAAGTGACTACTATGAGACTTCCCTCTCCAGCACATGTAAGGATATCAGAAGTCTCCACTTTATCTTAGCAAGTAAAAAACTTAACATACTGAAATAACATTCTCTTTTAGGATCTATACAAGAGATGAGGACACAGGGCAAACTGCTGCCCCAAGATTAGAGAGGCAGATAGGTGAGTACATGGAGTCAAGGCTTACCAAAGCAGAGACTCATGAGTGGAAACACCCAGGAAAACAGGTGCCAGGGTAGGAAAACCTGATCTGCAACTGTGAGAGTTAAAAACTCCAGAAGGACCCATTGTAGGTGTGTTCCACGATAGTGTGAGATTTACCTCCAGGAACATAGTAAATATCAAAGAAAAATCCCTCACCTTCTGGCAAGTGGAGGGGGAAAGAATTCATCTTGTAATACACCAGGACACTCTGTATTTCCTAACAAGGCCTAACATCAGGAGAAAGTAGTTAACCAGAGCCTAACCTGCTGGGGTGTTATCAGAAGCTAACTGACCTTGGGGAAGGAAATGCCCAGTTCCAGTTCACTTTAGCAATTCTGACCCACGTAGGAGGGGAGAAAAATCTGAGAAGCACAGTCGGAGGCGTAAGTTCACTTGAAAAATTGAAACCTAATCAGAAGGAGAATGCTTCTCCTTTCCCCATACCTTTACCACCACATTACAAAAGGCCTATCTACAGCAGCTCCATTTGCCCATGATATCATGTCTGACCATGAAGAAAAAATGACCAGGCATACCAAAAGGCAAAAAACACAATCTGAAGAGTCAGAGTAAGCATCAGAACCGGACATGTCAGGAGGGTTGGAATTATCCGACCAGGAATTTAAAATAACTGTCATTAATATGTTAAGGGCATACTCTAATACTGTAATATGGTGGCATGTTAATCACTTAACTCTAGTATAAATTGTATAGGATAGAAGTATTAAAAATAACTATAGGGGCACCTGGGTGGCTCAGTCAGTTAAGTGGCCAGCTCTTGATTTCAGCTCAGGTCATGATCTTGGGCTCCTGGGATTGAGCCCCATGTCAGGCTCCATGCTCAGTGGAGAGTCTGCTTGAAGATTCTCTCCCTCTCCTTTTACCCCTCCCCCCACTAGAGCTCTCTCTCTCTAGAAATAATCTTTAAAAATAACTATGGCTACAGTAATTTGTTATATACTATATAAAAAATATAAATTGTGACATCAAAAACAAAATGAGGTGGGTGAATAAAAGGGGAGGGTTTTTGTATGCAATCAAAGTTGTTATCAGCATAAAATATATTGTGATATCTATAAGATATTTTATGTAAGCTTTGTGATAACCACAAAGCAAAAAAGTAGATAAAAGATAAGGAAAAGAGATTCGAAGTATGCCACTACAGCAAATCATCAAAGGAAGAAAGCAAGAGAAGAAGAAAGGAACAAAAGAACTATAAAAGAACCAGAAAAGAGTAAGATGGCATTAATAAGTCCTTACCTATCAATACTTGCTTTAAATGTGAATGGATTAAATTATCCTGCTAGTAGACAACATGTGGCTGAATGGATTTTTTTGAAAAAGCAAACCTAAGCCCCAAACTATATGCTATATGCAAGAGAGTCACCTCAACTTTAAGGACACACATTGGTTCAAAATGAAAGAATAGAAGAAGATATTATACACAAAGGGAAATCAAAAGAGAGCAGGGTTAACTATACCTATATCAGTCAAAATAGACGGTAAGTCAAAAATTGTAATAAGAGACAAAGAAGGTAATATACAGTAATAAAGGAGTTAATTCATCAAAAGTATGTAACAACTGTAAATACATATGCACCCAACACTAGAGCATCTAAACACATTAAGCAAATATCAACAGATCTGAAAGGAGAAATAGACAATACAGTATTAGTAGAGGACTTCAGTACCCCACAGTCAGTCATGAGCAGATCATTTAGACAATCAAGAAGGAAACGTGAGGCTGACCAACCTTGTGCCACAACAGTAGCACGTCCGACTCTAAGCAAGAAACATGAGACTTGAGCTCCACATTAGACCAAATGGACCTAACACGTATGCAGAACATTCCATCCAATAGCGGCAGAATACATTCTTCTTTTTTTTAATGCATTTTTAAAATTTTTATTTATTTATTTATTTGAGAGAGAGAGAGAGCACATGTGAGAGAGCGAGAGAGTGAAAGAGCACGAGCAGAATAGGGAGAGGGAGAAGCAGGCTCCCCACTGAGCAGGGAACCCAATGCAGGGCTCGATCCCAGGACCCTGAAATCATGACCTGAGCTGAAGGTAGACACTTAATTGATGCACCCAGGCACCCCAAAATACACATTCTTCTTAAGCACACATGAAAAACTTGCCCCAGAATAGATCATATGTTACTTCTTTTTTTTTTCTTAAAGATTTTATTTATTTATTTGACAAAGAGAGACACAGCTAGAGAGGGAACACAA
Source organism: Neomonachus schauinslandi (assembly GCF_002201575.2). NCBI lineage: Eukaryota > Metazoa > Chordata > Mammalia > Carnivora > Phocidae > Neomonachus > Neomonachus schauinslandi. The sequence continues at coordinate 128,335,695 of NC_058403.1, forward strand.
GCAAGGGGAGTGGGAGAGGGAGAAGCAGGCTTCCCGCTGAGCAAGGAGCCTGATACAAGGCTCGGTCCCAGGACCCTGGGATCATGACCTGAGCTGAAGGCAGATGCTTAACGACTGAGCCACCCAATCATATGTTATTTCTTAACAAAAACAAATCTTAGCAAATCTTAAAAGATTTAAATTATACCAAGTATCTTATCTTACCACAAAAGCATGAAACTAGAAATAAATAGCAGAAGAAAAATTGGAAACTTCACAAATATGTAGAAATTAAACAACATATTCCAAGGGAAATAAAAAATATATCTTGAAACAAACAAAAAGGAAATACAATATACCAAAATTTCTGAGATGCAGCAAAAGCAGTTCTAAAAGGAAAAATTTTTAAAGATTTTACTTATTTATTTGAGAGAGAGAGAGGGCATGAGTGGGGGGAGGGGCAGAGGGAGAGGGAGAAGCAGACTGCCCACTGAGCAGGGAGCCTGACAGAGGGCTCAATCCTAGGACCCTGGGATAAAGGCAGACACTTAATCCACTGAGCCACCCAGGTGCCCCTAAAAGGGAATTTTATAGCAATTAATACCACATAGGAAAAAAAAGATACATGTTTAAAAAAACCTTAATGTTATATTTCAAGGAAAAAGAAAAACAAACTAAGGCCAAAGTTAGCAGAAGGAAGAAGATAACAAAGATTAGAAGATAAATAAATACAGAGTGGGAAAAAAATAGAAAAGATCAACAAAACTAAGCATTGGATTTTTAAAAAGATAAAAAAATTAACAAACTTTTAGCTAGATTTTCTAAGAAAAAAAGGATTCATAAATAAAATTATAAATGACATTACCACAGAAATACAAAGGATCATAAGAGAACTACTATGAACTATGAATCATAAATCAACAAATTGGACAGTCTAGGTGAAAAAGATTAATTCCTAGAAACATACAACCTGATAAGACTGAATCATTAAGAAATAGAAAATTTGAACAGACCAATAATGAGTAAAGAGATTGAATCAATAACTTCACAAGTCAGAAAAGCTTAGGACCAGATGCCTTCATGAGTGAATTTTACCAAACATTTAAAGAAAAATTAATGACAGGGGTGCTGGGTGGCTCTGTTGGTTAAGCATCTGACTCTTGATCTCAGCTCAGGTCTTGATTTCAGGATCATAAGTTCAAGCCTTGCACTGGGCTCCACGCTCCTCCCTCCCAAAAAGAAATTAATAACAATCCTTCTCAAACTCTTCCAAAAAGTTGAAAAGGGAAAACTCCCAAACTCATTTTACAAGACTAGAATTACCCTCATACAAAAACCAGGCAAGGACACTACAAGAAAAGAAAACTAGAGGCAATTTCCCTGATGAATACAGATGCAAAAATTCTCAACAAAATGCTAGCAAAACACATTCAACAGTACTTTATTTTTTTGCAGATTTTATTTATTTATTTGACAAAGAGACAGCTAAAGAGGGAACACAAGCAAGGGGAGTCATAGAGGGAGAAGCAGACTTCCTGCGAAGCAGGGAGCCCAAAGCTGGGCTCGATCCCAAGATCCTGGGATCATGACCTGAGCTGAAGGCAGACGCTTAATGACTGAGCCACCCAGGCGCCCCTTACACATTCAACAATACTTTAAAAGGATCATACAACATGATCAAATGGTATTTATTCCTGGGATGCAAGTATATTTCAACATATGCAAATCAATCAATGTGATACACCACATTGATAAAATGAAATATAAACATCAAATGATCATTTCAATATATGCCAAAAAGGCATTTGACAAAATTCAACATCCTTTTATGATAAAAAGAACTCTAAACAGAGTACGTTGAGTGGAGAAACTACCTCAACATAATAAAGGCCATTTATGACAAGCCCACAGCTAATCATATTTAATGGTGATAAGCTCAAATCTCTAACATCAGGAACAAGATAAGGGTGCCCATTATTACCATCCTATTCAACATAGTACTGGAAGTCCTAATCATAGCAATTAGGTAAGAAAAGGAAATAAAAGAAGATGCTGAGAACATAGAAGATTTTGCTGATAACTGAGTTCCAGAAGATGCAGTGAGAGGTTTAGGGGCTTTGGAAATAGGTGGAAGAAGGGACAGAAAGATTAGGGGTGCACAGAGCCTTATGGGAGTGAGAGTCCAGCTGATCTTCAAAGACCTGAAAATCATGCTTCCTATGGTGGCTGATGTGGAAAGGACTATAGCAGGTGACAGAAAAGCCCAAAAGACTGAAGCAGAGGGGGCTGGTGAGGCCTTCAGCTGGGGATGAGGGTCTTGCTAAAGCACCAGGAACTCTGTGGTCCTGTCATCACTCTTGCCAATGGCAGTACTAGAGCTAGGAAGAGGCCACCCAGGAGTTCTGTACACTTCTACTATCTCCTACTCCGAAAGATATATAGACTTTTGTTCAATATAAATTAAGTGACATGAAGTTATTTTGCAAATCTAGAGTATTGTGTGTAAAATAACCAAGCTTATTTACTTTTTGCTGTTATTAATGAATGAATAGATTTGGCTTCTTAACAATCATGCATTTATATTCTGAAACATGGAACCTGCCATCATAGTTCTATTAAAAGAAACATTAATGGAACTAATATGTTAGATTATGAATGACCCTAGAAACGATCTAGCCCAGTCCTTCATTCAGAAACAATGGTTTTCCAGGATGCGTGGGTGGCTCTGTCAGTTAAGTGTCTGACTTAAACTCAGGTCATGATCTCAGGGTCCTGGGATCCATCCCTGCACCAGGCTCTGCGCTCATCGGGGAGTCAGCTTGTCCCTCTCCCTCTGCCTTCCCCGTGCTTGTGTTCTCTCTCTCTCTCTCTCTGAAAGAAAGAAAGAAAGAAAGAAAGAAAGAAAGAAAGAAAGAAAGAA
>NC_058403.1:128338603-128351969 GCF_002201575.2 Neomonachus schauinslandi
GAAAGAAAGAAAGAAAGAAAGAAAGAAAGAAAGAAAGAAAGAAAGAAAGAAAGGAGAAGAAAGAAAAAATGGGTTTCTTTTGAGAAGCAGAAACATGCATACTTGGGCTATGGACTCCTGGTCCCTTACCCTCTACATCCAATTTAAACAAAACCTCCAATCCCATCTTTTAGTGACAGGTTCGTATCAATCTCTCCATACATAAAATGAGGGAAATGGTATCAGCCTATAAACAAAGCTGTGAAAGAACTACTGCATTTATTTATTTTCCTTAAATCAACTCAAATCTTGCTCTGAGTCCCCATCTCCTTGGATTGCTGGATAATTCACTATTAGTTGCTGTTGTGGTAATTCCTTTCAGAGAGGAAAGCAGAAGCCGTGTGATCACCATGACAGCTGAAAACAAGAGAAGAGCCTTTCAACTCCAGGTGCTTAGAGTTGACCCTCACATCCTCATGTCCAAAACCCAGTGGTCCCTTCTGGTCTGAAGCTCCATTTGAGAGCTCTATGTGGGTATGGAATTCTTTGTCTAGGCAGCAAACATGAGCTCAGGGTTCCATCTTTCTGAGAATTAAACAAATTAAAAAAAAATTAAAACCCCAGTCTTCTAGGAAAAGACTGGTAGTTTTATAGCCATGTAACAAGCAAACACCAGAATGGGTTTTTTTTTCTTTTCTCTAACTTTATTGTAAGAATATAATATACAGTACATATAACATACAAAATGGGCTTTAAACCTATTTAATTAATGGTTACTGGATTCAATGAGCAAATACCTCTGGAAGTCTCATGCTTTGGGAATCAGCCAATAGGTGGTGGACTCCCTCTATTGAACCTGCTTCTAATGCTGAGGTCAATTCACTCCCACCTCTGAAAACAACACAACCCACAAACACCAAAACCCCATGTGAGATCAGTGGGTTGAATTATTCAATGAGATCTTGCCTGCCCAGAAGATCTCTTCCTACAATGTAAGCAGTAAATTCACCTATTTTATTTCAGACAGTGAAAGGTGCTCTCTACCTTCAACTCCCTCTAGATGCACCTTATGCTAAGAGTTGCTTTCTCCTGACTCATGGCCTAAAGCTGTCTTTTTCAGTCTAGAAAAGCCTCTCTCTTTCTGCTACTATTGCCTTCTAGCAGAATTCCCAAATCAAATGTCATGAGGAGGAAGGGATGGTATCAAATTGAGTAGAGTTCACCTCACCTACACAAATCCAATTTAAAGCATTTCAAAGACATTGTGTGTCCCAAAGACATTTCTTGGTGGATGGGGTTGGGACTTCTGCTTTATATCCATTCTTCTCTTCCCTAACCGCTCCTCAAAGGCATATAGCATAATCTCTTCAGTGAATTTAGCCTCCAACAAAGATGTGAAAGATCCTTTGATTTCAAGCAGCTTTAGGTTTTAGCCTTGCCAAAATCATAAAAGTAAAAAATAAATTTAAATCCCAGGAATTATCCAGGGTGTGGATACTTGCTTGAAATGGTAGAAAGAACAAGTGTAGGAAGAACAAGTACAAATTAATATTTTAACATATCACACAGCAATTGAATCTTATTAATTTGGACCTTATTAATTCAGAGTTAGTAATAATTTAGGCACGTCATGAAGGAGAAAATATTTTAAGGAAAAAAACATGTTATTTAGCAAATCCTATTTGTTTTATTTTCCAATTACAAATGATTCTTATCGGGGCACCTGGGTGGCTCAGTCGTTAAGCATCTGCCTTCGGCTCAGGTCATGATCCCAGGGTCCTGGGATCGAGCCCCATATAGGGCTCCCAGCTCAGCGGGGAGCCTGCTTCTCCCTCTCCCTCTGCCTCTCCCCCTGCTCATGCTCTCTCTCTCTCTGTATCTCTGTGTCTCGAGTGAATAAATAAAATCTTAAAACAAAACAAAACAAATGATTCTTACCTATTCATTAAGGTTTGTCTAAGTGAGCTCTATTAGGGTATGTATGTTTTTAGTTCAGACAATGTTATAAATTTTGTTTCATTTTCATTTTGGGGATTCATCAAAAAATGGGCCATTTTTGGACCATATATACATACCACTTATAACTACATAAGTTTCAATCCTCTTATCTGCCTATGAAGATTATAATTCTTACCTCACAGAGCTCTATGAGGATAAAATACAAATACAGTAAAATTTGAAAATATAGTAAAACAATCAAAATTTAGGCAATATTTACATTTTTTAAATGTACTGGGCAGCTATCATGTTTAGAGCACTATGTGATATCTTGAAGATACAAAGAGATACATAAAAATACCAATCCTTGAGGAATTTATAGTCTAGTTGGGGAAGGAGCATCAGTCCAGATCTCCAACTTTGAGCTGAGTATTCTGTCCTGGGGACCAGGTAGACAGTACTCAAGAAGAAGAGATTAACAGGTACAAACTTCTAGTTATAAAATAAATAAGTCATGAAGATATACTATACAGGGAATATAGTCAATAATACTGTAATAACTCTGTAGGATGACAGTAACTAAACTTATTGTGGGGATCATTTTATAATGTCTAAAAATACTGAATCACTATGATGTACACCTGAAACATTTAATAGGATACCGTATGTCAATTATACTTCAATTAAAAAAAAATTGAGTTCCTGATCCTGTGTTTTCATGCCTGCACCAGAATCTGCTTGTCTTTTCCTGCCTTCCAGTCCACTCCCTGGTCAGTTCCTGACTCTAGCTTCATTGAAGTCTCTCTCTACACTTCCCACTAAGGTATGAAACTGAAACTGATCCTCAGGGACTCTGGAACTAACCCTCCATCCCTCCTCAGGTAGCCCTATTTTAGTCTATCTGTGCTCCCCACTGCTCTGAATAGTAACTCCGACTGAGGGAGTCTTGCTCCTGCCTAAGAATGCTGTCTCATGGAAAGGAATCAGGCACATAGTACACTAACCATGATATGAAGTAACACCAGCTAAGAACCCGATGAAGGATCCACAGACAGCAAATGCAATATAAAGTTCAGGGAGAGTTATAACTTAGAGCTGGACAAATCAGGGAGGTGGGACTTGAATCGCCATTTGTTGGAAGGGTAAAAGCTGGAGAAGCAGAGGGAAGGTGTGAGGCATTCTGGGAAAGTAAAAGGAAATCATCACAGGGCAGAAGAGAAAGTCTATGAGATGAGGGGTGCCTGGGTGGCACAGTGAGTTAAGCATCCGACTCAAGCATCTCAGGGTCATGAGATCAAGCCCTGCATTGTGCTCCACACTCAGCAAGGAGTCTGCTTAACACCGTCTCTCCCTCTCCTTCTGCACCTCCCCCACCCTGCTCGTTCTCTCTCTCTCTCTCTCAAATAAATAAATCTTTTTTAAAAGTCTGAGATGAAACCATCAGCTAAAGAGCAGATTCTTCAATGGATTGATACAATATTGCATTGCTGTTTTATTTTCATCCTTTTCTAAAACCGTCACCAACACAATTCCTACCCCCATTCTCAGGGCCACCATCCCACCATCACTATCACTGCGGTGAACACATACATACCCAAAGACACCCACACACTCAAATTACTTTATATTTTAATTCTTACTTTGGAATAGAACCAAAATCTTTTGGATCATTTGTGATATCTTGTTTCCTTTTAAGGGCTTAATGATGAGAACTACTTAGCCTGATCCCTGTTGTCTTGCTTCACTGCCCAAATATTTTGAAACCCCATAGATACAGCATCTTCCACATTTTCACACTCCAGGTTCAAAATTTCTCAGTCCATAAGGAAAATACAGGCCACTAAATGATGTCAGGATAGTTATTCTAGCATCTTAACCACCGAGGTGTTCTTCTGGTCATTTCTGTGGCACAAGACATACAATCTTTACATTCATTGCTTTATTTATCAATTAGGCAAACATTTATTTAGTCCCTACTATATGCCAGTCACAGGTCCTGCAAAAGAAAGTGAAACCTGACAGAATCCCTGCTTTGTAAAGTGTTTAGTGTTGGAGAAGAGGTGGACATTGTGTTGGTTATCTATCATTATCTCTTGCCACACAATAAATTACTTCCATACCCAGTGGCTTAAAACTACAGTGATTATTATTATCTCAGACAATTTCTGTGAGTCAGGAATCTGGAAATGGAAATGGTTTCACTGTGTGGTTCTGGCTAAGGTTTCTCAAGAGTCAAGATGTTAGCCAGATGAAGGCTCAACTGGAGATGGAAGATATGCTTCCAAAATGGCTCACTCACATACCTATTGGCAGAAGGTTGCCTAACTAACCTCATGATATGGCAGCTGGCTTCCCCAAGAATGAGTGATCCAAGACAGCAAGGCAGAAATAAAAAAGTCTTCCATGCTTTCAACTGAGAAGTCACACACAGTAACTTCCACAGTATGCTAGGTTCCATAGGCCAGCCTCAGTCAATATAGGAAAGGACTACACAAGGCATAAATACATGGAGGTGGGAATCATAGGGCATCTTGGAGACTGGCTGCCAGACATTAATAAATGATAACTCAAATAAATGCAAAATTATAACTACATTAAGGAGGTCTTTATAGTTCTAAGATTATTGAGACTCCATTAAAATATTCTAAGTAAGGATACAAAACATTTTGAAAAGATCACTCTATGAGTTCTGCCTTGGGCAGTACGGTAGACAGGGCATTCTGAAAAGCTCCATTGTCATGAATAAATGAGCTACTAGGTAAATTAGAACTCACATATTTTTTTAATGCATCGCTGAGCTCATACGGAAGTACAAAAATCCCTAAAGGCCAGAAAAAATAAAGAGTAAGTTAAAATTACAGAAGTAGGCAAAGATGGACAAAAGTTGATGCTTCTGGGAGAAAAAAGCCAATTTTAGGAACCTAGAATTTGGGGGTCATGGCTAGCTGATTCAGGGATCAGGAGAGCAGCCTTTAGCCTGAAGCATGTTGGGAGTCACTTAGAGGGTCCTTGAAGAAAATTCTGTGTACTTGCAAAGGGAGCCAATATGGGAAGGAGCTCTTTATGTTCCTTTTCTGCATGGAAAAAAATTATAAAAATAACAACAGCAGATTTGCTGAGAAATGATCACTGTAGGCTTGCTCCAATGTGGGTCTGGGATTTAGGTTTATACCACCTCTGCCTCCGTAATTGCCAGACCTAGAAGTTAAAGGGTTTCCATGCTGGTGGTTCCATGTGATATCCAGCCAAAGCAAATGCAGATTCTTTCTGAATTTTGAATAAGAATAGAAATACTAATTGTAGATTTTATTGACTATACATGTTATATTTTAAGAGTAATGACTTAAAAAATTAATGACTTAAAAAATAATAATTTATTAACTAGTAGAAGGGAATAAATGGATTTTTTTAAAAAATGCATTACTATACCATAGGAAGAGTACAATATTATCTTTATAAAATATGCAGAATAAAATACATTTGTTATGTTAATTCTGGTTATCTCTGAATTCATACAATTTAGTGGTTAAGAAGATGGACTCTAGGGGTGCCTGGGTGGCTCAATCATTAAGCATCTGCCTTCGGCTCAGGTCATGATCCCAGGGTCCTGGGATCGAGCCCCACATTGGGCTCCCTGCTCTGCAGGAAGCCTGCTTCTCCCTCTTCTACTCCCCCTGCTTGTGTTCCCTCTCTCGCTGTGTCTCTCTCTGTCAAATAAATAAATAAAATCTTTAAAAAAAAAAAAAAAAGAAGATGGACTCTAGAATCAGATAGCCTAGGTTCAAATCCTACCCCCAGTACTTATAAGCTATGTGATCTCAAAAAAGTCATATATCTTCCCTGTTCCTTAGCTTTCTCATCTGTAAATTAGAGGTTATAACAGTGTATATCTTATAGAGGATTCAATGGGTTAATAAATGTGAAATTCTTTTTTTTTTTTAAGATTTATTTATTTATTTTAGAGAGAAAGAGAGAACATGCGTGCGTGAAGGGGGAAGGGGCAGAAGGAGAGAATCTTCAAGCAGACCTCCCTCTGAGCACAGAGCCTGACCTGGGGCTTAATCTCATGACCTTGAGATCAGGACCTGAGGCTAAACTAAGAGTCAAAGGCTCAACTGACTGAGCCACCCAGGCGCCCCAACTGTAAAATTCTTAGAACAAAAAACGATATAGAGTAAGTACGTACAATGTTACTAAGATTTATGTTTAAAAAAAGAAAAAAAGAATATTTTTATTTGCTTGTCTACATACAATATATCTGTGGAAGATTCACAAATTCACTAATAAGCATGGTTGTCTGTGAGGAATAGAGGGAGACAGACTTACCACTGTAAACCTTTTAGAGAACAGTTTCAAGTTTAATTGGGAAAGACATATGTCTGCAGTAACTAAACTCACGGTACATTATTTAACTTCATCTAAGGTTAAATACTTTAGTGAGGAATCTTAGAAATGCCTTTCGAGTACGGTTAAGTATGAGCTGTCAGAACCATTCCATAGGCTAAGGATATAGGCTAAGCTTTGTTAAGTCTGCGAATACTGTTCATCCCAATACAGTGGAACTAGGTAAGCAATTTAGTAAATGAAAGCACTCAGGGAAAATAGCCCAAAACGTGCTTGGAGGGATAAACATGGTCAAACATTAGGTAGGCATGTTGTGGGGTTTGCATTTTATCAAACATGTTGAGAAATCTTTGAAAGGTTTTAGGCTGGAAAATGACATGAGTCCATTTACATTTTAAGTAGAACTTTGTCCCTGCTTTGTGATAACCAAATGGACAAAAACTGCATGGAGACTATTGCAGTGGCCCAGATCAGAGGGATGGTGACTAGGACTAGGCTGGTGGCCGTGTAAATGGAGGGAAGTGGCCAGAGTCCAGCTGTAATATAAAATAAAATACTTTGGTTTGGCAATAGATCGGAGGTGAGATATGAAGGGAAGGGAAGTGTTAGAGCTGGTCTGTAAATTTCTGGCTTGAGCTTCAGGGTAGATGACAGCTTTTAATGAGATGGGGGGATAAGAAAAAAGGTTATTTTTCTTATCACAATCCTAAAAACTGGGAAAAAATGGATGCTTTAACTAGAGGATGTTTCTGTCTTCTTAAACCAAACAAAAGCATCATCTTCAGTATAAAAGTTTTCATATACTTGAAAAACAATGTTAAGTAGCAGATGTGAACATGTGAGATCAAGACAGCTGAGTGCAAGCTGAATGGCTTTCTATGAAAACATGAGAAATTGAGGGGAGACAGCTCTGCATGGGGTGCGGGGAGATTGAGAGGCCCTCAGCCTTTGTAGGAATAGTAGCTGAAGACCACATCATAATGCCCCTAGCTAGTGGAGCGTGAGCTACTCTAGCTGTGTCCTGCCAAGCCAAGGAGCCATCAAAGAGGTCAGTTCTCCAGTTTAAGTAGTCCAGGCCATACTATCATCTTGGTCAAATGAAAATGGATCTTGGAAAGGAGTCTTCATCTTAAGAAAGAGATAAGAGAACTTTTCCACCCCATTTGATTCTTGAATACCTTTTTTTGAAATCATACCAATATTCAGCAGTACCACTGTTGGGAAATTCTTCTTTAATCCACTTAGTCTCCGAATTATGTTTTAATTAAACCACTGTCTCCATCCTGACCTTAAGAAAGCTAGAAAACAGTCAGGAGTCATAATCTTTGTGGAAATAATTTTAAGTTAACACTTGTAAAGTCTAGTGGAACCCAGAGGTCAGATCTCCCCACATGATCTGTTTTTCCTCTTTATGATTCTTGACCACCCCAAACTCAACACTAGGTGCATTCCCTAAAGGGAATTCACTCATATTAAAAGTATTAGTGAGCAGTGCAGATTTTGTTGAAGATTTTTGAGTGGGCAGTTGTTGTACTGCCCTTAATCAGTACGGGCCCTAATCACACACCACAGAGCAAACTAATTTAAAAATTCTCATTAGACATGCTATCCTAAGTCCCTTCTTCCCTCACCGTCTCCCCGGGGAGTTCTCCCTGGCCTTTCCCTTGCAGGGTGCTCCATTTCTCAGTGCTCCCCACCAAACCTCAATACCTCCCCCATTTTATTGGGTTTTTCTCTCTGAAGTGTAAACTACAACCTACCACAGTTGTTCAATAATAAGCCCTCAAGGAATGGAAGACTTTATCTTTTTCTCTCACAATTTTTGAAGTTCTTGGGTTTTGCTTGGCTTAGCTAAATTCAGTACACATGGCATCCTTCCAACTTTGCAGCCAGAGGTACTATTTTTTAAAAACCGATTCCTCTAGTACCAGCACCAGGAAAACAGGAAGGTTCCATTAAATGTACGTGGTGCACCTACCTGGGCTCTTCGAGGAGGCAGTTCCCAAGACAGTAAGTTGAGGCCAAGCCACAGAGGACCACAAGGACTCAAAGGATGAGAGCCAGAAGAGATTACAGATGTTCATTCATTGATGATCAAGGCCAGAGATGGGGCAAATAAAAAGACAACAGGCCCACAAATGAATGTGCAGGACTCCAGGTTCCAGACATGGTCACCCATTTGTCCTGTGTATTATTAGCATTTACTGTAGGGTGGATATGAACATGAAAGAGCTAAAATACCATCCAGTCTTTCTCCCACCTGAACCACAGAATACAAACATATTTAGAGCAGCTATTTCCCTAAGTCTCCCAACAATGGTACATAATTAGGACCATTCTAGATGCAAAGGAAAGAAGTTAATTCATGGCATGCAAAGGATGTGTTAAGTCAGTGGTTTCCAACGCTAGTCAGTATCAACCACCCCCCAAGGGCTTGTTAAAACACAGATTGCTGGAGCCCACCATCATAGTTTCTGATGCAGCTGATATATTGTGGAGCCTGAAGAAAGCGTGCATTTCTAACAAGCTTCCAGGCATCACTGTGCTACTCCTCTGGGACCACAGTTGGAGAACTACCACCTTAAGACAATAGGGAATAATTCCCTTGGAGAATTCTGGTTGCTAAAGGCCGAACTGGACTAAATCATGTGTAGTTTATCTTCCATGCATATCAATGTTCTGACTCCTGATTTCAGTGCCATCCCTTCTATACCAAAGGTTCTGGCTATGACATTTAGGAGCCATTATGAAATTTTAAGCAGAACTTAGCAATATGTAGACCTTGCCCTTGAAAGTGATTTTTAATTCTTTCCTCCAAAGTGCATTTATCAAACTTAACACCATAATAGCAGAATAGATGGTCCATAACTGAACACAAAGTGGCTCTGAAATATAACCGAACTGTGGATATTATACCACACCAGTATACTGATTAGCCAATCAATTTTAATTAACCTCCAGTAATGTACTTGGGACACATGACGTGTCACAGCGCAAATGCATAGGACACCTTTTCTACCACAATCCAGTAGGAAAAAGAGATGAGGAGTATACAAATAGCTCCAACAGTGGAGTAGCATTTTAGTGGCACTAACCAAAAAGGCTATATGAGTTTGTAAGGGCAAATACAAATTCAAAAAAATTGTTTTAAGTCTCTCTAGTATATAAGAAAAAAGGAAGAGATTTCCCACTTCCCTTTTCTTAGAGCATTTACTTTAGAAAATTTGTATTTCTAAATTCTTTTTCTGCCTCTTTGCGACATATATAAATCTTTAAAAAAGCTAAATAAGCCTCTTGACAGTTTTACAACCCAGAAATGTTTTTCTCGAGGATTTGGGAGCCGTCTCTTTAAAAGATGCCTGGGTGGCTCAGTCAAACATCTGCCTTTGGCTCAGGTCATGATCCAGGGTCCTGGGATAGAGTCCCATATCGGGCTCCCTGCTCAGAGGGGAGCCCGTTTCTCCCTCTGCCTGCCGCTCCCCCTGCTTGTGCTCACTCTCCCTCTCTCTGTCTGACAAATAAATAAAATCTTAAAAAAATAATAAAATAAAATGTAAAGGAAGAAGATACCACCCCTATCTCCCAGTTTCCATGGTAGGGTAGGATCCTAACTTTGACAGGGCACCTGACTCCAAGTTGCAAAATTACCTCTTGTGGTAAAGATATGAAAGTTTTTTTCTTTGGACCAAGGCAGTTAGCAAACACAGAGAGCCACCCAATTACCGGATGAATTCAGGATGAACAATGTGTGACAAACGGCACTGTAAAAGGCTTCTTTCTTGAGAAGTAGTTCTTTATCTTCAGAACATGCATGCAGTGGCCTATAGCTGGCTGGCTGTACAGAAGGTGAGATTTCTTTCTGTCTTTGCAACTGGATAGCAGATGGCCTGTGATGCCCATCACAGTCCGGTTCAATAACCAAACTGTTTTCTTGTCTTCCTATAGTTAGTGGAGAGGAATTTCTGCACTGGCAGCAGATTTTTTTTTTTTTATTCTTAATTTTATTTCCTCCAAAGTTCAGGGTACAGAAATAACATTTATGACAAGATAAAGGTCATGTGGGAGAAGGACTCCTAAGAGAGAGGCCTGGAAGATGGGGTAGGATGTTGATTGGAGAGAAGAGGGAAGAGGGCATTTCAGGCAGAGCACATGACCCCAGCAAGGGCTAAAATGGCACAATGCAAAAATGTTCAAGGAAGGGTGGGGAAATCAACTTAACTAGACTGAAGGACTGCTCACTTGAGAAACAGACTTAGAAGAGCGGGTCCTGAGTACAATGCCAAAGCATCTGTCTTGTCTCAGAGCTTGTAATCAAAGCATACAGGATTAACAGGACTCCCCCAAAGCAACCAAGTCTCAAGTGAAGATAAACAACTCAACACAAACTTCATCAAAGAAATCAAAGAAAATTATTTTTCAGTGGGAATCGCCCAGTCTTGGAATTTCATTTAGAAAGCTAAAGAATCTTTAAGGTCCCATTTATCGGTGTTTTAATCCCAATAATTTAGTCAATAAATTTTTACATAATATCCACTTTGTGCTAGGTACTGAGCTAAGCACTGAAGAGATGGAAATAAATAAAAGAGAAATGGGTTCTGCATTCAAAGAGCTTATAGACTATTGGGTAGGTACTAATGTAATACTTAGATTTATTAACCTCTTTGCTGTTAGGCCTTGTGCTAGGCACCTAACCCGACTCCCAACCCCTTGTTTTGGGGGTCCTTTGGGATCAGGACCCTGGATCATGACCTGAGCCAAAGGCAGATGTTTAGCTGATATAGCCATTCATAGATGTGGAAACAGCCTCAGAGAGTTTAAACTGCTCAGGCTTATGTAGTCTGAAATGCAAGGTATGATTACAAATGCACTTCTTTTGAGTTCAGAAGGCCAAGCGCTTTGTAGGGCAGCAAGTGCTAAAAGCACACATTCCTGCCTTGTTCCCAACCTCAGCAGGCAACAAGTCAGTCCTTTATTAGGCATATCAGCTATAGGTTTCTTGTAAATGCCCTTTATCAATTTGAGGAAGTTCCCTACTATTTCTAGTTCACTGAAAGTTTGTATCATTAAAGGATGTTGAATTTGGGGCACCTGGGTGGCTCACTTGGTTAAGTGTCTGCCTTCAGCTCAGGTCATGATCCCAGAGTCCTGGGACCCAGCCCCACATGGGGCTCCCTGCTCAGTGGGGAGTCTGTTTCTCCCTCTCCCTCTCCCTCTCCCTCTGCCGCACTCCCTTGTGCTCTCTCACTCTCTGTGAAATAAATAAAAAATAAAATCTTTAAAAAAAAAGGGATGTTGAATTTTGTCAAATGCTTCTTCATCATCTGTTAAAATGATCAGATGATTTTTTAGTGTATTCTGTTAATATAGTGATTTACATTGATTCATTGCAAATGTTAAATCAACCTTACATTCCTAGGATAAACTCTAATTAGTCATGATATATCTTCCTTCTTGTTGGATTCCATTTGCTTTTTATTTTTTACTAAAGTATAATTGACATAGGAGATTATATTTGTTTCAGGTGTACCATATAATGATACCGTATTACAAAATGATCACCACAATAAGCACATACATAGTCGCAAAAAAATTATTTTTCTTCTGATGAGAACTTTTTAAAAATTTTTTGTTATGTTAATCATCATACATTACATCATTAGTTTTTGATGTAGTGTTCCATGATTGTTTGTGTATAACACCCAGTGCTCCATGCAGAACGTGCCCTCTTTAATACCCATCACCAGGCTAACCCATCCTCCCACCCCCCTCCCCACTAGAACCCTCAGTTTGTTTCTCAGAGTCCATCATCTCTCATGGTTCGTCTCCCCCTCCGTTTTCTCCCCCTTCATTCTTCCCCTTCTGCTATCTTCTCTCTTTTTTTTTTCTTAACATATATTGCATTATTTGTTTCAGAGATACAGATCTGTGATTTAACAGTCTTGCACAATTCACAGCGCTCACCAGAGCACATACCCTCGCCAATGTCTATCACCCAGCCACCCCATCCCTCCCACCCCACCCCCCACTCCAGCAACCCACAGTTTGTTTCCTGAGATTAAGAATTCCTCATATCAGTGAGGTGATAGGATACATGTCTTTCTCTGACTTAATTCACTCAGCATAACACCCTCCAGTTCCAACCATGTCGTTGCAAATGGCAAGATCTCATTCCTTTTGATGGCTGCATAATATTCCATTGTATATATAAACCATATCTTCTTTATCCATTCATCTGTCAATGGACATCTTGGCTCTTTCCACAGTTTAGCTATTGTGGACATTGCTGCTATAAACATCGGGGTGCACATACCCCTTCAGATCCCTACATTTGTATTTTTGGGGTAAATATCCAGTAGTGCAATTGCTGGATTGTATGGTAGCTCTATTTTCAACTTTTTGAGGAAACTCCATACTGTTTTCCAGAGTGGTTGCATGAGCTTTCATTCCCACCAGGAGTGTAGGAGGGTTCACCTTTCTCTGCATCCCCGCCAACATCTGTCATTTCCTGACTTGTTAACTTTAGCCATTCTGACTGGTGTGAGGTGGTATCTCATCGTGGTTTTGATTTGGACTTCCCTGATGCCGAGCGATGTTGAGCACTTTTTCATATGTCTGTTGGCCATTTGGATGTCTTCCTTGGAAAAATGTCTGTTCATGTCTTCTGCTCATTTCTTGATCGGATCATTTGTTCTATGGTTGTTGAGTTTGATAAGTTCTTTATAGATTTTGGATACTAGCCCTTTACCTGATGTGTCATTTGCAAATATCTTCTCCCATTCTGTCGGTTGTCTTTTGGTTTTGTTGACTGTTTCTTTTGCTGTGCAAAAGCCTTTTATCTTGATGAAGTCCCAATAGTTCATTTTTGCCCTTGCTTCCCTTGCCTTTGGTGATGTTTCTAGGAAGAAGTTGCTGTGGCTGAGGTCGAAGAGCTTGCTGCCTGTGTTCTCCTTTAGGATTTTGATGGACACTTGTCTCACATTGAGGTCTTTCAACCATTTGGAGTCTATTTTTGTGTGTGGTGTAAGGAAATGGTCCAGTTTCATTCTTCTGCATGTGGCTGTCCAATTTTCCCAACACCATTTGTTGAAGAGACTGTCTTTTTTCC